>NC_025996.2:139083199-139383199 GCF_000442705.2 Elaeis guineensis | reverse complement strand
AGCCAATTGTTTGAATAGTAAGCATCATGAAGAGTTTGAAGATTAGTTTTAAGATAGCTTATAAGATTATTTTCTTTTGATAAATTTGCTTTAACAATTTTGCTTATTGCTTGATTTTAAATAATTTTATTTATTGCTCGATTTTATTTTTCTACTCTTTCTTTTTGACAATATCAATTAAGATCATTACTTCTGCTTTTTAAGAAAAAAATAAAAGAGACTTCCCCTCACTATAGCAATCATAAAGGATATTTTAATTTGCTCATATAGAAGATTTTGCCATTCATAATATTACATCGCACATATAGGAGGCATTTTTCATATCACAGAATTAAGACATTTCAATTGAGACCATTCATAATAATAAAAGAAATCAATCCAAAGATATTCATATAAGATATATATATATATATATACACATTCAAAATATGACATATGTGTCACAATACATATGAGTCAAGTCAAAGTACATAGGCCATACAAAAATCATGGATAACAAAAAAAATACAACTATCCATGAGTCAATCAGTCAATAATTACAAAGGCTATAAGCTAGAACCTAGACATAAAAGACTAACTATGATAGATCTAATAGATGTTATGGCTAGAGGCATCAGAAGAGTCAGAGATATGATGAGGAGACTCAGGATCAAAGCCATGGGCACATCCTCGACCTCGTCTGCCTCAGCCACGGATAGAAGTACCGGCATGAGCAGAAGGACGAGAAGATCCTGGAGCCTAAAAATTTATGAACTGTGCTAGAAGAGAAAGTCTGATGGTGTCTAATTATTTTAAAGCTCTCATCATGGATTACATCAAGGCACCAATCTGAGTAGAGACAGTCTCACTGGAGCTCCTGATCTCTCTCCTCAAAAAATCAAATCCACTCTGCGAAATACCTCGAAGCCTAGCCACCTCTGTAGACAGATGGGAGACCTCCATGATGTCCTCTTACGGTTGGGGATGGGTTAAGACTAATATCTGCCTCTGCAAATCTAGAATTTTGCCCGTTAGTCTCAGAATACATCCCTTAAGCTTCTCAAGTCGTACGGACTGAGTTGTAAGTATTTGAAAGATAGTAGAGATATAAGGGATCAAGATTTGATCTGAAATAGCCTGAGATGTCGTCTTCTGAGTAAAACCTGAGGTGGCAAACTGTTGAGATAAAATAGAAGCAACATGTTGGGACATCAACTTAATCTGATCATTTGTAAGTCTGATCTCTGAAGGATCTACTCTGCTTCCTGACTGTGGTACTGAAGCATGCCTCTTCACTGACTCTGAGGGACCTGCCTCGTGATCAGATACGAACTGAATATCAGGAGATGCCCTGTGATCACGAGGAGATGAAGACGGTCCCTTCTCCTTTGCTCTCTCTTTTGTTCTCTCCTCAACATCCTTCGACCAACCGTCATCAGTCTTTGAAAAGCTCATGCGATGCAATATGTGGCGGTTGATGGTGTCAGAATGTGATAACTTCGTGACTGTCTCCCTCTCAAAATAGACTCTGAACCTCCTAAAGATCAGGATGAGTGCCATACTATAAGGCATGTGAGCCTTAGACCTATTTAGAGTTTCTCTCATGGCCTCAAACATCAAAGCAGGAAGGTTCAAGGGGGTCTCGGTGATCACATGGTATATGATGCAAATATTCCTACCAGATAAGAGGTCATGCCTGCCACTCTTAGGGATAAAAAGTTTGATAACCATGTAATGCAGAAATCTCATCTCTACTGAAAGAATCTTTGCTTCTAATTTATTTAAGTTTTCAGTAAATATTCTTCCTAAAATAACACTTATCCTTCTTCTTTGATTGGGAGCTCTATATGAGTATAACCTTCACAAAGCAAGTGCAAGATTTGTCCCAAATACAATGGATCAAGAACAATATTAACACCTTTCACTAAAGACTTTACTGTTCTATTGCAGTAGCTTAAATTCAAATAGAATTCTCTGATCAAATCCACATAAGTATTTTTCTTCAAAAGATAGTAAAATTTTCATCCTTGATTTTTCATTTTTGATCCAATAGAGAACCCTTCTTTTTCAAAAAATCTAAAATCTATGTTCTTCTCGGGTTTCACTTTTCGATTGGAGAGAGGTATCTTGCTTGGACTGAGTGGAGACTACGTAGATGCTGGAGCAGGACCTGGAGCAGGGGTTGGAGTAGGACCTGGAGCAGGGGTTGGAGTAGGAGAGGGCTCGGCTGTCATTCTTTTTCTGCGTACATCCTCTTCTAACTCATGAACAGACTTTCTTCTCTGTGGTAGCTTTAATTTGGGAGCCATTTTGGATAAGAGAGACTTATGAACAGCTTAGAAGGCCTAATGAGAGGTGAGAGGAAAGGATTTTAGAGGAAAAATAAAAATTTTGGAGAGATAGACAATCGATTTGGAGAGGAAGGTTTGAAGCTTGGGTAAGCTTAATCCGTCCAAACGAAGGAGAAAAGGAAGAGAAATTTAGTTCCTAAAAGGATGATTCGAAGGGGGAAACCCAATGGGAAGAAGAATTTTAAGAGATTTTTGCGATTGAGAGAGTGGAGAAGGAGGAGGTTTTGTTCAGTGGGATGAGGAAGACGAAAGACAAAAAGGGTCGGCTCCTTTACAAATGGAGATTTCTCAATAAAACAGAGCTCCCGATGTGTTTTAATAAAAATTACAAGTTTACCCTAGGGTCGACCCTAGGGGTCAACTCAAAGCTAGAAAAATTTAAAAAAATGATGAAAAAATTTTGAAAAAATTTTAAACTTAAGAGAAGGGTGTCTATTTGAGAGATTGATCATATGAAGGATAATTTTGAACTTTTAAGAAAAGAGAGATGAGAATTGAGCTCAAAATTTGGTTCAATAAAATTTTTGGCAAAAAGAAACTTAGAATCAAAAGGATATTTAAGTTGATGGATCAAGGATTTCTAGTTCTCTCCTAATTTCACAAAATCTATCTTCACTTAAGGTCTTGATAAAGATGTCAGCTAATTATTTTTCAGTACAAACATAATCAAGAATTATATTATTATTTTGGATATATTCTCTTATAAAATGATGTCTAATTTTAATATATTTTGATCTAGAATGCTGAATTAGATTTTTAGTTAGATTAATTGCACTAGTGTTATCACATCTTATGGAAGTTTCACTGCGTTTGATGTCAAAATCTTCAAGTAGTTACTTAATCTACAAAATTTGAGCACAGTAACTTTTGACTGTAGTGTATTCGATCTCGACCGTAGATAGTACCATCGAATTTTATTTCTTGCTAAACCAAGAGATTAAGTTAACTCTTAGAAATTGATAAATTTCACTAGTACTTTTTCTATCTAATTTACATTCAGCAAAATCAGCATCTGAATATCCTATTAAGTCAATTGATAAGTCTTTAGAATATCATAATCATAGAGTTTGTGTACCTTTTAAATATTTAAAATTTTTTTTAACTATATTTAAGTATGATTTTTTTGAATTTGATTGAAAGCGAGTACATAAATAAATACTAAACATAATATCTGGTCTACTAGCAATTAAATACAATGAAGAATCAATCATGCCTCTATAAAGTTTTGAGTCTACATTTTTACCTCTTTCATCTTTGTTAAACTTACATGATGGGCTCATGAGGGTACCAATTACTTTGGAGCTCTCCATTTCAATTCTTTTGGATAGTTTTCTTGTGTACTTGCTTTGGGTGATGGAGATCTCTTTCTTTGTTTGTTTGATTTGGAGTTCGAGGAAGAATGTAAATTCTCCCATCATGCTCATCTCAAACTCTTCCTGCATGAGCTTAGCAAAATCTTGATAAAAAATTTCATTAGTAGATCCAAATATAATGTCATCAACGTATATTTATATAAGTAAGATATCATCATGATTTCTTTTAATGAAAAGAGTTGTATTTATATTTTCTTTTAAAAAATCATTATTAAGTAAGAATTTATTTAACCTTTCATACCAAGCTCTAGGTGCTTGTTTGAAACTATATAAAGTTTTGTTTAATTTGAAAATATGATTAGGAAAAGTATGATTTTCAAAATCGGTGGGTTATTGTACATATACTTCTTCAGCAATATAATCATTTAGAAAATCACTTTTGACATCTATTTGGAATAACTTAAAGTTCATAAAGCATGCATATGCAAGTAAAAGTCTAATTGCTTCTAATCTAGCAACAGGTAAAAAGATCTCATCAAAATCAATTTTCTCTTCTTGATTATAACCCTTTGCAACTAATCTTGCTTTATTCCTAATCATATTTTCAATGTTCATCCAATTTATTCCTATATACCCATTTTGTGTCAATTACAGAATAATTTTTAGATCTTGATACTAAAGTCCATACATTATTTCTTTCAAATTGATTAAGTTCCTCTTGCATTGTATTTATCCAATTATAATTTTTTTCAGCTTCATCTATGGTTTTAGGTTTAAACTGAGACATAAATGCAAAATGATTGTATGTATCTCTAAGTGAAGAATGAGTTCTTACTCTATATGTAGGATCATCAATGATTAGTTCTTTGGGGTGATTGTGATCATACCTCCATTTTTTGGGTAGATCATTTGTACCTTGAGGTTGTTTATGTTGTTCTTCACCTTCATCCTCTAATTTATTTTCATGTTCTTCTTCATTCTAGATTGTTGAGTCTTTTAGGGTGAGCTCCTTTATCTCTTCTATAAGAGGATCTGCATCATCAATACTTTCTTAAAGGAAGATCATAAGTCTCATAAAAAATAATATGTATTGACTCCTCTACTACTAAAGTTCTTTTGTTGAAAACTTTAAAAGCTTTGCTAGAAGAGGAGTAACCAAGAAAAATAGCTTCATCGGATTTTGCATCAAAATTTTCTAATCTCTTTTTACCATTGTTCAAAACAAAACATCGATAACCAAAAATATGAAAAAATATAATGTTTGATTTTTTTTTCTTTCCAAAGTTCATAGGGCATTTAAAGCACGGTTTAAAATGTAGCATGCCATGTTAATTGCTTCTACCCAAAAGTATCTTGGGAGGTTGCTTTCACATAGCATGGTATGGGCCATTTCTTCAAGAGTTCTATTTTTTCTTTCTACTATCCCATTTTATTGGGATATCCTAGGTACTGAAAAGTTATGGTCAATATTTTTTTCATCATAAAATTTTTCAAAGTCTTGATTTTCAAATTTAGTTCTATGATCACTTCGAATATTTTGAATTGAAATTTTTTTTTCATTAGTAACTCTTCGATAAAATTTTGAGAACACATAAAAAGTTTCATCCTTATGTGCTAAAAAAAAAACTTATGTAAAACGAGAGAAATCATCAATAATTACAAAGTCATAACGTTTTTCACTTAAACTAGTAGTTCTAGTGGGTCCAAATAAATCTATGTGCAATAATTCTAATGGTCTAGAAGTTGAAATAATATTTTTAGATTTGAATGAGACTTTTATTTGTTTATCCAGTTGGCATGCATCACAAATTCTATTCTTTTCAAAATTCAATTTAGGTAAATCGATAACTAATTTTTTTTTAATAAATTTTGAAAGTGAATGCATGCTAATATGTGCAAGCCTACGATGCCAAAGCTAACTAATCTCATTAATTTTGGTATTCAAGACTACTAGGCATTGCATGTTTATCTTGAAAAGATCATTCAAATCTACTATATAAATATTACCATTTCTATGCCCAATAAATTTAATGCTTTCATCATTGGGACTAGTTACTATGTATAATGAAGATTCAAAAATAACTTTGTACCCTTTGTCACAAAATTGATTAATGCTTAATAGATTATATTTCAAACTATCTACTAATAAAATATTTTTAATATATTTGGAGGGAGTGATACCAATGTTACTTATACTGATGATCTTTTCTTTGTTATTATCTCCAAAGGTGACAATCCCTCCATCTTTTGCATCAAGTGTGATGAATTAAGATTCATCACCGGTCATGTGTCTTGAGCACTCACTATCAAGATACCATTTTTGATTTATTTCTTAGGATGCAAGACACATTTGCATACAAAAATCAAGTTTTGACTTTAGGTATCCAAGTTTTCTTAGATCCTTTTTGGTTAGTCACAATTGTTCTTTTTGGAATCCATATTTTCTTCACATTAGAATTTTTAGATTTGCTAGAGAAATATGTATAGGATTTGTGTCCTTCTTTACCACATTTAAAGCTAGTAATATTTAAAAATTTGTTGCTTGATGAGTTCACAAAGATGTTTTTCAAAAATTTTTGTTTCTTTAGAGGATTATAGCCAAGACCGATTTTATCATAAAAGGCCTTTTGATTATCAAGTTTCATTTGAAGTTTGTTAGAACTTAGAGTGAACTTTTCTATCATAGGTTTTAACTTAGCAATTTTATTTTTCAAGTTCAATTTTTTTTGTGTTAAGATCAATTTTTTATTTGAAATAATCTCATTTTTCTTTAGTAAAGATTGATTCTTTGATTTCAATTCTTTGTTCTTTACCCCTAACTTCTTTAGGTCATCAACTAGATCATAAAATACCTCTTAAAGTTCTTCAAAAGTAAAATCATTAGGAGTTTTAGCATTTATTTCATTTTCATGTGCCATAAGACACAAGTTGGATTGTTCATGTGACTCTTCTTCTTCGAAGCTTGACTCATCACTATCACTCCATATAGCCACCATAGCCTTTTTCTTGTACTTCTTGAGGCCCTTCTTAAGTTGTGGATATTCGGATCTAAAGTACTCTGACTTCTTATATTTATAACAAATAAGAGGTTGCTCCTTATTCTTCTCCTTACTATGCTCCCCTTTTGTAGGTGGCCTCTTCCTCATCCCTTATTTTTTTTTTCTTAAAAAATCTTTTAAATTTTTTAGTGATGAGGGTCATTTCTTCATCTTGCTCTTCATTTTTTGTTTCTTCGGATTTCTCATCGAGTTGAGTAGTGGACTTGAGAGCGATTGTCCTCTTCTTCTTGACATTTTCTTCTTGATATCGTTTCATGCTTAGCTCGTGTGTCATTAGCGATCCTAGAAGCTCCTCCAAGGATAAAACATTCAGATCTTTGGCTTCTTAGATTACGGTCACTTTGGCCTCCCACGTCTTTGGTAAAGACTTAAGAATCTTTTTCACAAGATCGCTGTTAGAGTAAGACTTACCAAGACTTTTTAGACCATTAATAGTATCCGTAAAATGAGTAAATATTTCAGTTATTGATTCTTTATGCTCCATTTTAAAGAGTTCATATTTGTGCACAAGCATGTTAATTTTTGATTCCTTAACTTGATTAGTGTCTTCATGCGTTGCTTCTAATCTATCTCATATTTTCTTAGCTGACATGCATGTTGAAATACGATTAAATTCATTAGCATCTAAAGTACAATATAAAATATTCATGGCTTTGGCATTGAGTTGAGTCATTTTTTTGTCAACCTCATCCCATTCTCTTTCGGATTTGGTTGATTCTATACCATCAATTATCTTAGTGGGTATGTGTGGTCTATTAACTATGATACTCCACATATCATAGTCAAGGGTTTGGATAAAGATTTTTATCTGAGCTTTTCAATAGGTGTAGTTTGATCCATTGAAAAGTGGAGGTCGATTTGTGGACTGCCCCTCGGCTAGTGAAGTACCAACTTGAGTTGCCATAGATCTTTAGCTCTTTGATGGTTAAATCAAAGTAGGGCTAGAGCATCGAGCTTTAATACCACTTGTTGTCCTGCTATGCAACTCAAGAGGGGGGAGGGGTGAATTGAGTTTTTAAAATTTTAAAGTTAATTTAAAACCAGGAGGATTAAATAACAATAAGTAGAATTTTTGTAGAAAGTGATTTAAGCAAGGTGTAGAAATAAGATGCAAGAATGCAAGAAGATAGAAAAATTTAGAAAGAGAGCAAATAAGCATAACACAAACAAACAAGATTTATAGTGGTTTGGTGCCAACCTTGCACCTACATTCACTCCCTAAGCTTCTACTTGAAAATTTAAATCCACTAAACCGTATTCAACAAGAATACAACGTCGGTACCTCCGATTTTAGCTATCTCAAGCTAGAACACTTATTTTTCAAGTACAAACCAATATGATACAATCTGATTCAAGGTTCGGATCAACTTATTCACATTTTGGAACCCTTTTAAAACTCAAAAACAAAACCAAAACAGAGTATAAAAGTTAAAGACAATGAAATACAAGTTTAGCTCCTTTAATGAGCAAATAAAGCTTTAAATACACTTTACATAATAAGAAATAAGCTTTACTAATTATCTTCAAGGTTGTTGAAGACTTGAATGAGCTCTTGAGGAGTTGGTGAACTTGAAATAAGAGCTTCTTTTTCTTGAAGAGAGCTTTTTGCTTAGGGCTCAAATGAATGCTTGAAAACCTTACTTTTTCCTTCCTTTAAGTGCCTTTATATCTTTGATGGATGGTGGAGAGTAATCTGGGCAGGATTAGAATCATTGGAGTGCATTAAATGAACATTAAATACGATCAAAATGAGCTGAAAATTAACCGTTACGAAAATTTTTCGTCGTAGGGATCGACTCATAGGGTCGATCTCTGCACAGGGGTCGACTCATAGGGTCGACCTCTGTGATGCAGAATAAAAAATTACTATTCTATATCTTTGACTTACACAGCAATAGAGATACGACTCATAGGGTCGTTCTCTTTGGGTGTGCCAGCCAAAAATAGCATGCCATTCACTTTTGACAGGGATCGACCCTAGGGGTCGATCTTTTTTTTTAAACTTGGTTTTTTCTCAAAATACATATTCAAAAAATATAAAATTATCTTCAATAGATCATAAATCTTCTATTCTTGCTCTTGAGGCTTTCGAATCAGAACTTGATAAAATTATAATTTTGCCCCTGAAATACAATAAATTTTTTTTTAAGTCAAAATCATTAGTAACCCCCTCAAATATTTTGTAATCATCAAAATCAATTCAAGAAGCAACAAAGAAGATCTCAATTACTTGCATGCCCACCTACCAAACATTGAAGTAAATTTTCTAAATTTTTATTTACGACTTCAGTTTGGCCATCAGTTTGTGGGTGATATGATGAAGAAAATTTTAGTTTTATTTTTATTAAATACCATAATATTTTTAAAAAATAGCTCGTAAATCTAACATCTCTATCAGATACGATTGTCTTTAGCAATCCATGCAACCCAACAATTTCATCTAAATATAACTGCGCCACTTTTGAAGCATCAGAGAATTTTGGGAGAAGATAAAAAATGGGTCATTTTTTGAAAATCTATCCACTGCCATGCAAATTGAATCATTCTTCCTAACTGTTTGTGACAATCTCAAAATAAAATCTATGCTAACATCTTGCCAAGGACAATCAAGTATAGGTAGTGGGGTATAAAGCCCACTATTTTGTTTGTGCTATTTTGCCAAAGCGCAAGTTCGGCATTGGACAACTATCTGGGCAACATCATGCTTCAAACTAGACCAATAAAATTAATTCTCTATGGCCTTAATGGTCTTATTTCTATTACAGTGTCCAGCTGGTCCACCAGCATGCAATTCCCACACAAGAAAATTTTGGACAGATGTTCGGGGGATACATAATTTATTGTTTCTAAACAAATATCTATTTTGCAAAATATAATTACTATACTCTCTAGATGGTCCTCACTGAAGTGAGAAATAAACATCCTTAAGGTTAGGGCACTCTATATATTCTTCTTTAAGCTTTTAAAACCCTACAACTTCAATACTAACAATCAAAAGTAGAGACACTCTCCGACTGTGTGCATCCGTAGCTCAATTTTCTACTCCCATTTGATGCTTGAGAACAAAAGTATAGGCTTAAAGAAATTCAACCCATTTAGCATATCTAGGGTTTAGTTTCTTCTGGGAGTTTAGAAACTTAAGGGCTTCATGGTCAGAAAAAAGGACAAACTCTTATGGTAGCAAATAATGTCTTCAATGTTTCAAAGTTTAAACTATCACATAAAATTTCTTGTCATATGTAGAATATTTAAGTTTTGCATCATTTAATTTTTTACTAAAATATGCCATAGGATAATCTTTTTGACTCAAAATTCTTCCTATACCTACACCTGATGCATCACATGCAACCTCAAAAACTTTTGAAAAATCAGAAAGACGCAAAATAGGTGCATGTATCATCTTCTCTTTAATCTCCTAAAAAGCTTTATTGGTAGCTGTTGTCTACTCAAAAGTTTTCTTCCTAATGCAATTCGTAATAGGGGCCATGACAGTACTAAAGCCTCTGATGAACCGATGGTAGAAGGTCGCTAGGCCATGAAAACTACGAACGTCGTATATATTTTAAGGCACTGGCCACTCAACTATCACTTTGATCTTTTCAGGATCAGCAGATACACCCTTAAGAGTTACTATGAAATCTAAAAAAATTATTCGATCAGTCATAAAGTCACATTTTTTTAGGTTCGCATAAAGGCTCTCAGTTCTAAGGGTTAAACAAACATATCGAAGGTGGTCTAAGTGATTGTCCATAGATTGACTATAGATGAGAATATCATCGAAGTATGCTACAACGAATATACCAATGAATGGATATAATACCTGAGTCATAATCCTTGTAAAAATGCTGGGTGCATTGGACAAATCAAAAGGCATGACCAACCATTCGTAAAGACCATCTTTCATCTTGAAGGCAGTTTTTCATTCATCTCCTGATCTAATTCTCATCTGATGGTATCCACTTTTAAGATCTATCTCTGAAAAGATAGTAGATCCTGCTATCATATCCAACATACCATCTAGTCAGAAAATTGAAAAACAATACTTAACAGTAATTTTATTAATGACGCAGCTATCCATACACATTCTCTAGGTGCCATCTTTCTATGGAGTAAGGAGCGCGAACTCTCTCTAACAAACTCTTTTTTTAGAAACTTTTCAACTTGTCTTTTTAACTCAGCATACTTAGCAGGGTTTAATCGATAATGTGGCAAATGTGGTAGGGTGGATCTTGGAACTAAATCTATAGCATGCTAAATATCATGTATCGGTGGTAAGTGGTCTAGGAGATCTTTAGAAAAAATATCCTTAAATTCATCAAGGAGGAAAATTACCTCTTGAGGATCCTCCATCAGGAGTTCTTCATGAATTTTCTTAATAGCTAAGATCCAAATTGATGATGATCCTTCAGTCATTTCCTTCTTAAATTCTTTAACACTGATTAAATGTAGACCCCTTTTCTTAGTACTAACTTTGACTTCCACAATTCCTTTCTTAGTAGTAGTCTTGGGTGGAGGAGATTTGATCGTAATCTTCTTTCCTTTATCCCAAAAACTACACAAATTTGATCGTCTAAAGAGTATGACATCCTGATCATATAACCACGGCCTTCTTAAGATAATACTGTCAACCTCCATCGATAGTACATCACATCAGACTTTATCTTGATAGGAATAAAATTGAATAGGGACTAGGCATCTATGCTTGATTGGAATAGATGATGCATCTACCCACGAGACTTTATAGGGACTCGAATGATCTATAGGTATTAAACCTAGACAGAAAACAGCATCGGTAGAGATAGCATCTATACAACTTTCACTATCTATGATCACCTTACATATTTTATCACCATGCTTAATGTAGGTATGAAAAATAGCCGTTCGTCGCCAATTTTCATTTTTTTTGGCTAAGTGACTATACATCTGACCACTTTCAATCTCGCTTCAGAATCTTATCCTATTCGAATATAGCCTAAAACATCTTCATCTTCCTCAAATTTCTTAGCTAACTTAGGATTAGCCTCATAAACTTCTCCTTCTTCAGTTTTAACACACTTAGGCTCTTCCTCTTCAGTTTCTCCTAAGTGTAAGGCTTTAGAAGGGCATTGGCTAGATAGATGTCCATAGCCTTGGCACTTAAAATATTTAGGCAGTGTGATAGGTCCACTAGTCTTCGACGTCTCTAGCATTTTCTTTCCCTTATCATTTCTTCTGACTGGAGAATCCACAATCGAAAGTCGACGAGTAGGGGTTTGATTAGTGCTAGGTCTAAGATCTGAAGAGGTAGGTCGACTCAGGTCAGATCAATGAGAGATCAGATACTTTTGAAATCTTTCAACATCTTATCCTAGCTGGTAGGCATGCTTTAAGGAGGTCACCTCACAGAAGAATAGTTATCGCTGGACCAGCTCTAAATCTCGATAAGATAGCAGTCCTATCCTCGGTGACACTACATCGCATATGGAATTCATCAAATTTTGCTATGTACTTCGAGACAGATTGATTTTCTTGAGTCATCCTCTGCCATTGATCTAGAAAATGTTGTTTGTAGGATGTGAGAAGGTATTTCTTATGCAGCTTTTCTTTCATCTCCTCCCAAGTTCCTATAGGCTCTTGTCTCCTATGCTATGCTAAACACTCTAAATTATGTCAATACAACTTAGCTTAACTGATTAACTTCATTTTGGCAAATCTAATTTTTTGGACTTTAGACATATCATACCACTCAAAGTAGTGGTCCATATCTGCCTCCCAGTCCAAATACTCCTTAGGGTCAAGCGAACCATCGAAGTTGGGTGCTTCTACCTTCACACTTCTTAGGACATGCTCATCCTGATCCATGGGCTCGTGATAAGGGTGCATATCTAACCTATGACCCATATCTGGATCCTGGAGAATGTAAGGTCCTCTTTGAGATAGGGGCACAGGTGGGATATCAAGGTCAGGTGGTCGTCTGAGAGGGGGTTAGCCTGGGTCTATTTTTTGATGAACTCTAAGATTTCTACACTCGATGATCTCCTGAGGAGTCTCAAAATTAATTTGGTTGGGATGTTTCTCTTCTAAAATCACTATCCTAGTGATTAAGTTTTGAACTTTATTATTTATATTTTGCATGTCATCACTCAAATTCTTAAAGCTTGTGTTTAAATTTATTAATTGCTCCATCATGCTTTCAAACATAGCTATTATATTGGGATTCATACTAGATGTAGATGGTGAATAATGTCGTAAGTACTCGACCCCTGATCTAGTTGGCATACACTAGTTGCCAAATCTAAGGTTTCAGAATTTTTTTTTTTTTACTTTTTGTAAAATTCTTTCTAGCCTGGAGAGTTCTAAATCTAAAGAATAGATGCAAAAAGTTTTATTAGGTTTAATATTTATGGGTTAGCAACTAAGTTATGCAATTTAGCTAAAGATTATCCTAGATCTAGACAGCTCCTAATTGTCAAGGTCACCTTCAAGCCTTTCAAGTCAAAAATTAACCAACTAACTAGTCAGGTAAGTGTAAGATTGGTGGGAGACTTTTTATATTTTTGCAACGGACCTAATTAAGTAACCACCTTTTTTTGGGATGTAATCCCTAAACTACTTTCCTAGACCCAGTTAACTGATCAACTCTGACTCGATCCAACTCTTAGGATCTTTTATCCAAATGAGCTTGAAAATCTTAAAGGTTAATATCTAATTAATTTTAGATTAAAGGCTTAGGTCAATGCAATATGAAGGGTGGTTGTTTATGAGCCAAGAAAAGATGATGAAATCTCCACCTTATGTTGCTTAGGGTTTTGTCTGTAAGATAGTTTATGAAGATGCAATGCAATGTAAATAGAATGTCCAAACAAGTTAGTTTGATACTTTAAAATTAAAAAAAAATCCTAATATATTATGCTGAATTTATTATTATTATTATTATTATTTTTTATGAACTAATCTTGATGACCTTCGGATGTCCGATTAAAATAAAATTTAAAACATCACTTTCTAGATGAGCCATGACTCTAACCACAAAATTTCATGAATTTAGGAGTTTTCTAATGATAGGACTCTTAAAATCTTTCAAGATTGTTCGCTGCAGAATTCTTGGATATAGAATTTTGATGCACAAGATGGCTTATGAGAATAAATTAAGGATATGACTTACAGACTTCTGATTGCAGCAAAATTTAAAACACCACTTTCTAGATGAGTCATGACTCTGGTCATAAAGTTTTATGAATTTAGGAGTTTTCTAGGGATAGAATTCTTAAAATCCATCAAGGTTGCTCGCTGCAAAATTTCTAAGTACAGAATTTCTATGTATAGGACAGCTTATGGGAATAAATTAAAGACTCTAGAGATTTTAGAACTTAATGAAATTTCAACCCTAGACTCTTGGTAAGTTAGGTCTCTTTCCACCAAATTTTAGAATTTTCTGATGTTGTTTACCCTAGATTTTTTTTTTTTGCAAAAGATTTCAGAATGGATCTGAAATTTTGTATGTAGAATTTTAGTACAGAATTTAAACCTAATGTAGATTCTAATTATCCTAATCAAACCTATATGCTATGATACCAAAAATTGATGCAGGACATGATCTAGAATTCAGATGCTATGGTTCTAAAGATGCGACATGCATTATAAAACCCATGCAAAAAGACTAAGATTAGCAATTAACTAAGTATTTAGCAGACAAATAGATGTGTTCAAGTTCTACCTTGAGGATTAAGATATAATCAGATTAAAGCAAAGAAATTAAGTAGGTGGTAGATGAATTCTAGATCTAAAGTTCTTTGGATTGTAGGCGATTAAGAAACCATCTATGTTTAGGATATGTCTTTAGATTTTTAACATGCAAATCTAATAATTAAGGAATAGAAACTTGTAGAAAAAATCAATAATAATTTTTTTTAAAAACATATCGATTGAAGAAATCTCACGAGAGACATGTCAAATAAGCCCTGGAAGAGTGAGTTCACCTTCCCTTGGAGATCGAAGACAATCGCATTTCGGATTGCTCGCACAGTAGGGTTGATGGATGCCATTGTGTAGCTTAGAACTTCAGCAATGGAATCATAGTGCAAAATTTAATTCAGAGAAGAATAAAAGAGGAGAAGAGGGAAGAAAGTAGCAAGGGAATAAGAGAAAGAAGGAAAAGGAGATAAGTGATATTTGATTCTCAAAATTTCTACATTTTCTACCTTTCTTTCTCTCTTTAACAAGCTTTTTATAGGTTGAACTAAACATATAACAAACTACTTGGGCTCTTTTGTTTTTTTAAATGCCAAAACCACTTAGGACTCTTTATCAACTAAACATAGAACAAACTACTTAGATTCTTTTATTTTTTAAATGCCAAAACCACTTAGGACTCCTTATCCTTATCTAAATTCTAATTTAAATTAAACTATTCTTAGTCCAACTAAAATAGACCGGAATCAATCGAATAAAAATAAACTAGCTAACGAGATCCAATCCAATTGACTCAATTGGGCTGGAATTACAAGACCTCATAAATAAAACTCAAATAGAAGAAATAAAGAACTAAATCAAGATCCAACTTAATTAATTGAGCCCAATGAATGTCGGTCTGGTTCTCAGGCATCATCCATGTATCCAAATTGGCTCCGATCGGTCATCACCAGTGATGGTGTCTGCACCAATAAATTATACAATGTGGTGTCTAAATTTTTAAATTATATTTTCATGGAACACATAATATCTTATATAATACATACACTTCATATAACTCATATTATAATAATTAATTCATACTTAATGTATTTGTTATAGGTTGTTATAATATATTATTTTTATTGGTTTATGATGCAATAATATATCATTTTATATAATAGATAAAATATATCAATACTCACATATATATTTTTAATATAACAGGGGAAAAATTATCTAAGCCCTCTTGAATATGATCTTATCATTTTTTTTTTGGGAATAATATCATTGGAATTGATAATATAATACGGAAAAATGATAACTACCCATCTCTGTCTCTCCCTAATTAATTTTCTTATTGCTAGATAAATGTGGACGTTTGTTTTGTTGGATTTTTTTATGGCCATAGAAAGGAAAGGAAAAACAATAACTTCTGCAAGAATTTCCCCTCCCTTCTCATGAAGCATCTTTAGGCCAGTCTTCTATCACTTCCTTGCTCATTGATTAAACTCATCTCACCAAGTAAAAAAAAAAATTGGTAGGTTAGTGAGACTAGTCTTCACCATTGGATCATTTTGCAAACAATTATACAGCCTAAACATAGGTAAATCAACCAGTTCACAATTCAAAAGTCATCTGAATAAAAATCCATTAATGCTACTGTTGATGAAGGGTGACATAGCTCAGGCTAGAATTTGGCCAAGCTGAGTCACCTACTTGTCCGAATCTTAAAATATTTTTCCAGGTTTTAGATCAAGCTTAGAACCAAAATTTCCTTTCAAATCCTTGCTGAAATCTGAGCCTGATCCTAGCCCCAGCCCCAGCCCCAAATCCATTCATGCGTGACCCCGGAAAGTCCATTTTGGCTAAAAGACTCGATGGACATAAACGGGCCCATCTTACATTTTTGGCCTAATTGGCCCAAATGCTCAATCCTAACAAAAAGAGTCCTGATAGAAGATCTTAACAGCAAATTCAGCTAGGAATGAGTTGGGTTTCAGGCTTGTGCCTAAGTTATGCTTGGGCTTGAGTCCATGCCAAGCACTAGTCTAAGCTCGGCTTCAAATTTGTTTAGGTCCTATTTTTAGAGCCAAGCTTGCCTTGAACAGTCTCAGACTAGTCTAGGACATGCCTTGAAGCTTGCCTGGCCCAACAAGCCTCAAGTTGGCTCAAACCTATTTCTACCCCTAAATACAACTCGTTTGTCACTAAAATTGTGGTGACCTGGGCCAAATTGGGCCCAAATTCCACCCCCAATGGGGCCCGCTCTTTAGGCGGTGCCCTTCTGGGTTTTGAAACCGAGAACAGGGGGGATTTCCCAGGTTCTCTCCCCAGTATTCCCGAAGCCCGCACCACCCTATATCTCTGTCGTTCTCTCTCTCTCTCTCGCTCTCACCATCTCTCTCTCTCTCCCGCTCTCTCCTATTTTCTCTCTCTCTCTCCCTCTCTTTCCCCCTTCTTTCTGTGTGTGTGCATTGTGCGCGCGCGCGCGCGCGCGCTGTGAGTGGGGACAGAGAAGGAAAAGAAGAAGAAGAAGAAGAAGAAGAAGAAGAAGAGGAAAAAAAAAAAGAAGGGGGAAGAGAATCTCTCTTACTTATTCTCTCTCTCTTCCCCTTTGATACCTTTATCATTTTCCTTAAATTTCTTGAGCCGTGCCCTGCTTCATTGTGTTAGGAAGTCAGGCAAGGTTAATGATTTCTTTGTTATAATAATGACTAGCTTATAACATAGGGTTTAGAATTTTAAGAAATTAGGGAAGGATGTTAGGATTTTTATACATCCTAAAAATTTAATTTTTAAGAATATTGATGTGATGTTAAATTAATGTCTAAATGTGTTTTGTTGAATTATTAAGTTCTGAATAATCGGGGGTGTACCTAAACTGCTGGTTGTTGGAATCTGCGAGATAAGTAACATTCATATTTAATCAGAGCTAAATGTGAATATATCACATCTCTTTGAAATGATACAAAAGTCTGCAATTGCATTCAATTTCATCATATATAGCCTGTTACATAAAATTTGTATAATTATAAACAGATGATTTGTAGTTTGAATGTCATAAGTGGAAATAAAATGTTATGATCAAATCAGACTTGATGAATTATGATTATAGCTTGTTGAAATGCACGGATCATTGTGGTATCAAGTTGTATCAAATTATATTGAAGCTGTATAAAAGATATATCAGAAAGAGAAGAATTTTTTGACTTATATGTAGTTATTGATATACGTATCATCTGACTCTCAACCTACTGTGGATGATGTCCGAACTTGAGAAGCCCACCATGGGGCAAAGCGTGGGTTTAAGAAACCTACTACGGGGCAAAGTGTGGATTTGAGATCTCCACTATGGGGGCAAATGTGAACTTGAGATCCCCACCATGGGGGCAAACGTGGACTTTTTTGAGATTCCTTGCTACGGGGATAATCATGACACCATAATAAAGATTGAGAGTGAAAAGAAATAGGTATCCATGTTTAAGTATAGTAATATGAAATTGAAATATATAGATATGATAGATTTTTATACTACTTACTGATTTTCATGTTCTAGAAAAGTGAGCATAAAGTGCATTTTTAATATCATTAATTGCTCAAATTTGATACATGATCAGGTTGAGATTCTATATAATATGATGTATTTACATTGCACATTAACATAAGTTAAATAAGTTGGATAAATGTATTTGTTACTTATTGAGCTAGGAAGCTCATAATTTTTCTTTGTTGTTCAGATCCAGGTTTCAGAGGTTAGTTGGACTTGCATTTTTGGAGATTAGTGAGAGACAAGGCCGTTTTTGGTAGCTTGTGAAATCAATTATTTAAATATATGTATATTATGAGGTTTTCAAGGTTGTGTAATTAAACTACTACTAAAAGTTTTGAATTGTAAGTAATTAGATGAAAAATTTCAGCTTTATATGTTTGGTAATGAAGCAATATATATATATATATATAAGATGGTGGTGAATAGCTGGTTACTCTGATATTACTGCTTCCTGCTTGTAAATGGTATAAACTGTAGGTTATATTGATTCATTAATAGGTGGATACTTTGCATGCCTCTAGGGATAGTTTCATGTAGGATGCGGCGGTTGCTCACACTCTCGATATTTAAGCTCAAGGTCGGGGGCGTGACAGTTGAAGTGGTATCAGAGCATAAATTTAGGTTTGTATGAAAATTTTAATTTTAGGATTTGACATACGTTGAGTGTAGGAGGGGTAATTATCAGGTACTTAGAAATATTTTTATTTACCATAGGTGCTAGCGTTAAATTGTGCTCATTCATATTCTTAGAGTTGAATTTTAATATTATCTCAAGGTAAATAGGAATGGCACCTCGACATGTTAAGGAACTTATCGACATTGTAGATCACTCTCAAACTACTGAATCTTCGAACCAACGAGCTAGTAATGATCAACAAATGGATGTTGGGGTGGTAACTGAAAATATTCAGACTGAACAATTACAACAGCCTGTTGCACTTTAGATTATGGAGACTATGACAGAAATGATGCATAAATAGCAGCAGTAGTTTAGGGATCAATAATTGAAACAACAGGGAAGTGGTTTCAAAAGTAGCAATTATAAATTCAAAAACAAATGCAAGAATAATTTTTGCAACAATAGCAGTAGATGTTGCAGCAAAAGGAATCACAGTCTTTCAGTGTTGGACCTTAGACAGTGCAGCATAGTAGTATAGCCGAATTTAAAAAAATATCCCCTCTAGTTTTTTGTGGAACTACTAAACTATTGGATGTAAAAAATTGGTTAGAGAAAATAGAAAAAGCTTTTAGTGTTACAAAATGTTCAGAAGAAGATAAAAATACCTATGCCTCTTATATGTTGCAAGGGGAGGTCTTTGATTGAGAATGGTACCGACTAAGCATTTTTCTGAGGTAGAGCTCTTCACTTGGGATAAATTCTATAAAGTTTTTTATGAAAAATATTTTCCTCCTAGTATTAGAGCCCAAAAAGAGTAGGAATTTATCTCTTTGAGATAAAAAGGTATGACCGTGATACACCATGAAGCCAAATTTAATGAACTTGCTAAGTTTGCACCCAAGTTGGTAGAAGATGAGGGGACTAGAGTTCATAAATTTCAGATGGGTTTAAGAGCAGAAATTCGGAAAGGAGTAGCACCTTTGCAGTTGACCACCTATGCAGACATGATGAATATTGTATTAATAGTAGAAAGAGAAATTGAGCAAGAATAGAAGGAAAGAGAGGGTCAGAGGAAGAGGTTTAAACCAGCCATGAGACAGAGTGGGCAAGGTTCAACATAGCAGTCAAAGAAACTAATTCAACGGGGAGTGGTTAGACAATCTCAAACAAGTTCAATTCATTATTCTTGGTATGAGAGAAATTACTTTAATAAGGACTGTCCTTTGAATACTGGTGCTTGTTTTAGATGTGGCCAGTAGGATCACAGAATAGCAATATGTCCAGTGCCAGCTAAGAGCTAGACTGCTTTAACACCTTCAGTTTTTTGACCAGTGCAAGCACCAACGAGCAGTACCCTTCTACTAAGTAGAGTAGAGTGGGAAGCCAAAGACCTCAAACTCAGGGGTGAGTATATGTCATTACTTAGCAAGATGCCTAAGTTTCTAATTCAATGGTAGCATGTACTATTCTAGTATTCAATATCTATGCATATGCTTTGTTTGATCCTGGTGCCACTCATTCTTTCATATCTACTGTATTTGTTGTAAAGCATGATTTACTGTTTGAACCTTTAGAGACAGTAGTATATATTTAAATTCTTATGGGAGATGTATTAGTCACTAGCCATGTCTGTAAGTCTTGTGTTATTAAAATAGGAAGGAGTTAGTAGCAGATTTGATAATACAAGACATGAGGGACTTGGACATGATATTAAGAATGGATTGGTTGTTGAAGTTTAGAGTTTAAAGCATGCATATGTGTTTCAAAAACTTAATTTTTTAAACACCGCAGCGGAGAATAAGATTAAAATAATTTTAATCTGAATTTTGCATACATAAAAATATAAAACCACATGGATCTATTTCATATGCTGAAATTGATATATGCTGAAATTTAAATTGTGATCAAATCACATACCTTTTTTTGTAATTTCTTTCTTCAAATCTAGATCTGAAAGAGACGAGGCTCTCTGTTAGTCGCACAAGTATCCGGTCTCTATGAGTATCCACTCAGGATCAGCTTGAAACAGTCCTCGAAGATCTGAATTTTGATTCTCCAAAATTCAGCCTGCTGAATCTGAACGAAGTCCGGATCGCAATCAATGTTTGATCTTTCTCTTTGATCCTTATCTTCTCTTCCTCTCTAGCCTTTCTCTTTGCCTTGTGATGCTACAAGAGACCAACAACTAGTAGATGAAAGGCCACCCAATGCCTTGGGCTTGTGCAAAACTTGGGACATGCATCCCAAGTAGTTTGGCATGGGGACGCCTAAGGAGAAGAGAAAAAGGAAGGAAGAGAGGGCATGGGAGGTTCTCTTGGGGTGGAGAGGGGCTGGCTTGGATGGATTTAGGACCTTAGGGGAGGTCTCCTTTTATAGGCATAAGGATTGAATCCTATTCAATCATATAATACAAGTCCTACTTATATTAGGATTCCTATTAACTTAAGTTATCCAACTTACATTAGGAAGTCCATTAGGTGCCAACTATTGGAGCCCTTGCACCCATAATTAGACACCCTCTTTTACACCCAAAAGATATCTCATATGAAAATTAAAAGCCATCTAATTAATGGACACATCCAAATTGAACAATTCAAAGTGGCGCCCTCTAATAATTATCAAAGAGATTCATAAGGGACTTGCACCCTTAATTTATGTGATCCATAACCTTAGACACCCAACAATTAGAGTCTCATGAATCTTATTCATGTAGGTAATTAGCAGGTAATTAAGTTAGAATTAACTTATCAAATAAATAATCTCAACGAAAAGAAGAATTGAGTCCAACTATGTGCTAGCAAGGTTACCATGAACTCAATGGATTTCTTTAAACCCAATTGATACTTCATAAGTTCAATTTCTTATTCCAGGCCTAATCTCTTTGTTATGTGATCTCATAGGTTCAATTCTATTTGATAGTGAGATATATAATGATCTCTATCATTATATCATTGAAACTCTTTTCAATGGATCGAAACAATTTCACTCTAACTCAGCAAAGATTGTCGATTCGGAACAATCCTAGTGAGCTCTTACAATCCATCAGTGACATCAGTAGTATGTAGTGGCACCCAGTAGAACTAAAATGAACCTTTAGGTGTAGTTAATGTATGATTCAATCTCTCTATTGTGAGTCCCGACTAGATGGCAGGTCATAGATAAATCGTCAAATTTCAACATCAGTCATATGATAGATTCGATTAGCTTAAGTCTAAATGTGATGTCTATGAAAACTCTTTTTCATCAATCACTCTACTGTGGTCACAGATTCATAGACTTAGCTTCTCAAATCTCATAGGACTACTCCTTTCTATCAAGATTGATAGATCCTATCTTGATACACACCCTACTCCTACAGTGGACCAACTGTCATCAATATCCACTACAAGGGCTCATTGAGACTCATGTTTATGTATCAATCAAACTCCAGCAGCCTCACTGCGAGTAATGGTACTATCTCAAATCAAAAAATCAGACACACAACTACAACAACGAGACAATCACTGACGATTGAATATAAATCTAAGTGATCTCTCGTATGGTCATGCTCAGTACTAGTTGTTCTCTAACAACTACCCGCACTCATTATCTTGTGTCTCTACATAGTAGATTAGAGATCCATCTATCTCGAAGAAAGTGATTTGTGCGTTAGTTTATCTGGATCTGTTACCGTCCTCATGATGATCCTATGATCGGGAGCCTTTAGGAATTAAATACATGTTCCTAATTCTCAACACCTTGAGAGTATGTATCGAAACTAATTTTATGGATGATTCAAGGATACATTATCCTTGAATGAAAAAGAATTTATCCTTTTATTAATCATATCAATATATTAAGTATAAAATTATGTCCTAGATTAATTACAATGTGTCAGCCATATTGACTTATAGGACATACATCTAACAATCTTTCACTTGGACTAAAGCCAATTGGCCATAAATCTAAGTCCCATCTTTTCAAGGTGGACTTTTATTTTCGGTTGGCTCAGTTGCTTAGTCAGTGGGTCTGCCACGTTATCCGTGGAGTCTACTCTTCGTACCTCGATATATTTTTTATCGAGGTAGTCACATATGATATGATAACGTCGCTCAATGTACTTTGATTTTTGATGAGACCTCGACTCCTTAGCAAATATTATGGCTCCATTGTTATCGCAGTACAGTGGTATGGCATCCGATGTCATGACTCCAAGTTCTACAACAAACTTTTTGAATCAGAAGTCTTCCTTCACAGCATCCGAAGCAGCGATATATTCAACCTCCGTGATCTAATCTGCTATGATGGATTGCTTGAAACTCTTCTAACTGACTGACCACTATTACAAATGAATATATATCATGATGTAGACTTTCTATCATCAGGATTAGACATAAAGTTTGAATCAGTATACCCCTCAACTCACAACTTAGAGTCTCCTTCAAAGATCAAGAACAAATCCTTAGTCCTTCTTAAGTACTTAAGGATGTTCTTCACAGCTGTCCAGTGCTCTTCATCTGGATTCGACTGATATCTGCTCGTGACACTCATGGCAAGGACAATATCAGGTAGAGTACATAGCATGGCATACATGAGACTCTCTATCATCGAAGCATAAGGAATCCTACTCATGCACTGAATCTCCTCAGATGTGGTCGAACACATCATCTTGGAGAGACGAATACCATGCCTGAGAGGTAAAAGACCTCTCTTGGAGTTTTTCATGCTGAACCATTTTAGCACCTTCTCTATATACAGCTTTTGTGACAGACCAAGCATCTGTTTAGGTCTATTCTTATAGATCTTTATTTCGAAAATATAGGATGCTTCTCCTAGGTCTTTCATGGAGAATTCTTTGGACAACCATCTTTTGACCATGGTCAGCATGGAAATGTCATTCCCAATAAAGAGAATATCATTTACGTATAATACGAGGAAGGTAATTGCGCTCCTACTGACTCTCTTGTATACACAAGATTCCTCTACATTTTTGATGAAATCAAATGATTTGATTACTTCATCAAAATGATGGTTCCAACTCCGAGAAGCCTGCTTTAATCCGTATATGAACCTTTGCAGCTTACAGACTCTGTGATCACCATCACCGGATGTGAAACCTATAGGCTTCTCCATATAGATATCTTCTTCAAGATATCCATTCAGTAAGGCAGTTTTCACATCCATCTGTCAGATTTCATAATCGTAATAAGTTGCAATAGCAAGCAGAGTGCGGATGGATTTTAGTATGGCTATGGACGAGAAGATTTTCTGATAGTCAATGCCTTCACGTCGACTATAACTTTTAGCCACAAGTCTAGCTTTATAGGTCTCTTCCTTACCATCGGTACCTATCTTCTTTTTGTAGATCTATTTACACCCAATAGGTACAATGTCCTCAGGTGGATCCACTAAAGTCCAGACTTGGTTTGAGTGTATTGAGTCAATTTCTGACTTCATTGCATCTAACCACTTCTCAGAATCGATGTCGGACATCGTCTCGTCAAAGGTATTAGGGTCATCAGTATGACCCCTATCTTCCATAAGGAACATTTTCTTCACTTCCTCCGTAAGCATACCCATGTACCTTTTGGAAGGTCGGAAGATCCTGCTAGATCTACGAAGTGGTAGGAAAACATCAACTACTGGCTCGTGAATTACAGATTTTTGAGGATCTATAGCTCTGGGCTCTTTAGAGACCTCTTCGAGCTCTACTAACTTTCCACTGCCACCATTCTGGATAAACTATTTTTTTAGGAATATAGCATTTTGACTCATAATCACATTATGATCTTGTGAAAAGTAGAAGTAGTATCCCATAGATTCTTTTGGATACCCTATAAAACGAACTATAATAGATCTATCCTTCAATTTTTTCACCATCTGTCTCTTGACATAGGTCGGACATCTCCAAGTCTTAAGATAACCCAGACTCGACTTCTTACCGAACCATATCTCATACGGTGTGGTAGAAATAGACTTTGAAGAAACCCTATTCAACAAGTGAATGGCAGTTAACAAGGCATGTCCCTAAAAAAATAAGGGTAGATCAGTGAAGCTCATCATGGACTGGATCATATCCAATAGAGTCCTATTCCTCCTTTCGGATATCCCATTGAGCTGAGGCGTTCCAGGAGGGGTCCACTGAGAGACTATGCCATTGTCTTTAAGATATCTCAGAAATTTTCGACTAAGGTATTCACCTCCTCGATCAGATCAAAGAACCTTAATGGGCTTGCCTGTCTGCTTTTTTACTTCATACCTGAATTCTTTGAACTTTTCAAAGGCCTCAGACTTGTGTTTCATTAGATACACATATTCGTATCTAGATAAATCATCGATAAAGGTAATGAAGTAGGTGTAACCATCCCTGACCTGTACATCAAATGGCCTACATACGTCGGTGTGTATCAGGGTAAGTAACTCTGTGGTCCTTTCTCCATATCCTGCAAAGGATAACTTAGCCATCTTTTCTCGAAGGCAAGATTCACAAGCTGGATATGGTTCTGGGTAAAGAGAGCCAAGGATCCCATCCTTTTTTAGTTTGTTTATCCTGTCCTTTTCAATATGACCTAGATTATGGTGCCACAAGTACTTCTAGTTAATTTCATCTCTGGATCTCTTTTGACCTATGGCACTCACTATTTGCTTGTTTAGATTCACATTTGCATCAACATGCAAGTGATAAAGACTGTCAATTAAAAGACCTTATGCAATCAATTTATTTCATAAATAAATGAAATAAAAGTCTTTATGGAAACTAATTTTAAAACCTTCCTGTGCTAGCATAGACATGAAAATTAAATTTCGACTAGCTACAGAAATATAATAACAGTCTTTCAAATCAAATCTAACGCCAGACGATAATCGAAGAGGGTAAGTGCCAACAGCCTCTGCAGTAATCTTTGCTCCATTATCGACTCGAAGGATCATATCACCTTTCCTCAACCTTCTACTTTTTATTAGACCCTGCATTGAGATACATATATGAGCACTTGAGTCAGAGTCCAATATCCAACTAAAAGTAGAAGTAATCGTAAGGTTAGATTCAATTACGAGCATACCTTCAGATGGTTTATCATCTTTTTTGATCTTTAGGCTCTCCAGGCATTTCGGACAGTTCCTCCTCCAGTGGTCTTCAGCATGATAGTGGAAACACTTTTCCTTTGCCTCAGCTGCCTTTAGACCATCCTTCTTTGGCTTGCTCTCTTTCTTCTGCTTCTTTATGGATTTAGCCTTCTTCCTTCCAACAGACTTTCTCTTAGAAGAAAATGTCCACTCCACAGCAAGAACAGAGCTCCTTGAACTCTTCAAGATACCCTCCATTGTGACCAACATGTTGATAAGTTCGAAAATAGTACAGTCAAGTTTGTTCATATAAAAATTTATGATGAATTGACTATATGAACTGGTAAGGGATTGAAGGATCAGATCCATCTGCAATATCTTTTGCATATCCAGTTCGAGCTTTTCAAGCTCCTCAATATCCTTGATCACTGTCATACAGTGCTCATGGACAGGCTGCCTTTTGTGTATCTTCAGATTGAAGAGTCTTTTGGATACTTCGAAGTATGCAGTACGGCTCTGCTCACTATACAACTCTTGTAGGTGAGTAATCATGGCCTGGGCAGTAGACATATGCTCATGCTGGCTTTACAACTCGTTTGACATAGACGCCATCACATAACACTTGACCCGATTGTATTCATCCGTCCACTTCTCAAAAGTAGCTCTCTGCTCATTAGTAGGATGGTTTGGTAATACAACGAGATTCTGATCGAGAACATGGCTTAACTTTTCTGAGGTCAGGACAATCCTGAGATTTTTGAGCCAGTCTTTGTAATTATTATCGGTCAAACGATTGATTTCAAGAATACGAGCTAGAAGGTTTGAGGCTGACATGATGGCTTGACTGTAAGAGTAGAGATTCAAGTTAGACTTTTATACTTAATTTTTAATTTGCTTCTAGGAACTTTAAGATGCAAATAATGACTTTCATTAATTTTTCGAATCCCTCCACTCTTCTAGAAAGAAACGAAAATCTTAACATGACAAAGGATTCCTAGTGGGTGCTGCGGTCCCATCGATGACATGCACCTCACCTAACAGTTATTGGTAACATGCACACCGGTGGATAGATAACTCTTTATCCAGATGCTTCACTAAGTATGTTGCAGCTACTTGGTCTCTAAGTCATGTGGGCTCACCTAACAGTTATTGCCTACACTTCTTAGTGAAGCCCGACCCACTGTTCACAAGCAGGTGCAAGACCGTCATTGGGTCCCTCATCTAACAGTTATTGGGTCCAACCACATCCTTACCCTGGAGCAACTCTTTGCTAATAGAGTTGTTACGTATTTCCGATGCAATTGAACCACTGTGATCAGTCGAGAACAATCAACATTGGTAACACGCCCGCACATCTACAATGATGGAAGATTTATAAATTTAATATATGTGGAGAGGTTTGGATTTAGATCTCATCTAATCAGTCATCATATGACTGATCTAACTAGCATGGACTAAATCAAATCGCTAAGCAATCTAATTCAAGATCCAATCTTCCAAATTGGTCAAGTAAATAGAGAACGGTGGGGGTCCTCCCGTTGCCTTCCTTAGACACCAATGAATTGGTCAGGTCGGCTAACAAAATCAATTAAATAACCACATCTTATTAACTTATCTTAGATACCAATAGGTCGATTGATCAGAATTAGTTATCTCAAGCATATCGGGTTAAAACTAACGAACCAAATTAGGTCCTTAAGTTAATCGATTCTACATATGAGACTCAATTGATTTGATCAATAATAATTATATAATTATTAACTTAATTGATCTAACTCAATTCAATATTTGACTCAATTTTACTAATTACTTAATCGAATTAGACCCATATGACTCAAATCAAAAATCTTAGATGTAATCCTATTATATGACCTAATTTTTTGATTTTTTTATGATCAAAACTCTCATGCATAAGTATAAATTTTAGATTCAAAAATTATATTTCAGATCTAAATTATTTGCATTAATGTAAGTTTTAAAACATAAAAATAATTTTTAGGTTTTAATATACAAACATATATCATATATATGCATGTATAATTAGATCTAAACAGAATTTCAGATCTAAGCATGATATCATATATCTCATATACTAGTCACGAATAAGATTAAAAATAAATTTATGATCTAAATATATAATCATATATCACATATATGAATCAAAATTTAGATCACAAAAAATTTTAGATTTCATGCATACATCTATATTTCACATGAACATTAACTAGAACTCTTTCTAGATCAAAATTCAGATATATACATGCAACAACATATCAACTATATGTTCTAAAACTAAATTTAAAATTAGATTTCAGATTTGAAGATCCATCTATACATCTTATGTATTAAGAAAAAAATTGATTTTAAAATCTTTTCAAAAATATGTATATCAAAATTCAGCATATGAAAATCCATGGCTCTGATATCACTGTTGGAATTTGAGGTTTGAAGCATGCATATATATTTTAAAAATTTAATTTTTTAAATATCATAGCAGAGAATAAGATTAAAATAATTTTAATCTAAATTTGCATGTATAAAAATATAAAACCACATAGATCTATTTTATATACTGAAATTGATATATACTGAAATTTAAATTGTGATCAAATCACATACCTTTTTCGCAATCTCTTTCTTCAAATCTGGATCTGAAAGAGACGAGGCTCTTTGTTAGCCGCACAAGTATCCGATCTCTACGAGTATCCACTCAGGATCAGTCTGAAATAGTCCTCTAAGATCTAAATTTTGATTCTCCAAAATTCAACCTGTTAAATCTGAACGAAGCCTGGATCGTGATCAACGTTTGATCTTTCTCCTTGATCTTTATCTTCTCTCTTCTCTAGCCTTTCTCCTTGTCTTGTGGTGCTACAAGAGATCAACAACCAGCAGATAAAGGACCGCCCAATTCCTTGGGCATGTGCAAAACTTGGGACGCGCATCCCGAGTAGTATGGTGTGGGGATGCCTAAGGAGAAGAGAAAAAGGGAGGAAGATAGTATCATAAAAGCTACCTATTATGCCTCAGTGGACTGTCATAAAAGATCATAAATTTTTATATCCCTGAACAACCAAAGTTTAGTTTTGTGGGAAGTACAGGAATAGTCTCTCCATAGATAGTATCAACCTTGCAAGCTAGCCGAATGTTAAAGAAGGGTTGTATAGGATATTTAGCTAATGTGAAGGATATACAAATGGATGAGCAGAAATTGAAAGATATTCCCATTGTGCATGAGTTTTCTGATGTATTTTCAGATGATTTATTAGGATTACCATCAGATAGGGAGATTGAATTCTCCATTGATCTAGTTCCTGGTATAGGGCCAATTTCTAAAGCTTCATACCTCATGGCTCTAGCAAAGTTGAAGGAGTTAAAGGAACAGCTTCAAGAATTATTAGATAAAGATTTTATTCAGCCTAGTACATCACCTTGGGGAGCTCTAGTTCTATTTATGAAAAAGAAGGATGGGAGTCTTCGACTTTGTATTGATTATAGAGAATTGAATAAAGTGACTATTAAAAAATAAATATCCCCTACCCAAAATTGATGATTTGTTTGATTAGTTGTAGGGAGCCCAAGTGTTTTCCAAAATTGACCTCAGATCAGGGTATTATTAATTAAAGATCAAAGTAGAGGACGTGCCAAGAAAATTAACTGCCTTTCAAACCCGATATGGGCATTATGAATTTTTGGTGATACTATTTGGATTAACAAATGCCCCAGTTGCATTCATGGAGTTGATGAATAGAATATTGAAGCCTTTCTTGGATCAGTTTATAGTAGTATTCATTGATAATATTTTGATCTATTTCAAGAATAAAGCAGAACATAAAGAGCATTTAAGATGTATCCTCCAAATCTTGAGAGAAAAGAAATTATTTGCCAAATTTAACAAATATGAATTTTGGCTGGACAGAGTGGCATTCTTTGGACATGTGATATCTAAGGAAGATATTTCTATACATCCTAAAAAGATAGAAGCTATTGTGAGCTGGAATTGGCTGACCAGTGTGTCTAAGATCCATAGTTTTCTGGGTTTAGCTAGTTATTATCGAAGATTGGTAGAAGAATTTTTTATAGTTGCTGCATCTCTAGCCTATTTGACTCAGAAAGGAGTCAAGTTTGAATGGTCAGAAGAATGTGAGAGAAGTTTTAAGGAATTGAAGGGAAGGTTAATATCGGCCTCCACCCTCACTATCCCTTCTGGGAGTGGAGGTTTCAGAATATATGATGATGCCTCCAAAAAGGGTTTGGGATATATTTTAATGCAGCATGGGAAGGTTATAGCATATGCTTCTAGACAACTGAAACTTTATGAACAAAATTATCCTATATGTGACTTAGAGTTAATAGCAGTAATTTTT
Organism: Elaeis guineensis; assembly: GCF_000442705.2. Taxonomy (NCBI): domain Eukaryota; kingdom Viridiplantae; phylum Streptophyta; class Magnoliopsida; order Arecales; family Arecaceae; genus Elaeis; species Elaeis guineensis. Next base: position 139,353,267 of record NC_025996.2, on the reverse strand, counting down.
ACACTTAAAATTTGGAGATACTATTTATATGATGAACATTGTGAAATATTCATCGATCATAAAAGTCTGAAGTATATCTTTACTCAAAAAGAATTGAACATGAGGCAGAGGAGATGGTTAGAATTAATGAAAGACTATGATTTATCCATTAATTATCATTCAGAAAAAGCCAAAGTAGTGGCTGATGCATTGAGCAGAACATCTGTCGGTAATTTGACAGCATTAGTTACTACTCCGAGGCATGTTTTGGTAGATGTGATGAAATTTGATATCAAAGTATGAAGGCATGGACATGGAGCACAGATAGCACATTTCAGAGTACAATCTAATCTAATTGAAAGAATTAAAGATGCTCAAAACAGCAATTCAGAGTTGCAGAAAATCAAAGAACAAGTAAATTCTGGGATACAATTAGAGTTTCAAGTTCATGAGGATGGGTCTTTAAGATTGAGAAATAGAATATGTGCACCTATTATTTCAGAGTTGAAGAGAAAAATCTTAGAAGAGGCTCATAACACTAGCTATATCATACATCTAGGTAGCACTAAAATGTACAGAGATTTAAAAAAAAAAATTGATGGAATAATATGAAAAGAGAAGTTGCATAATTTGTTTCTCAATGTCTAATATGTCAATTGGTGAAAGTTGAGCATCAGAGATCAAGAGGATTACTGCAGTCATTACTAATTTTTGAGTGAAAATGGAAGCATATCACTATAGATTTTGTGACCGATTTACCAAGAACTCCTAATAGTAATAATGCAATCTGGGTGATTGTGAATAGATTAACTAAATCAGCTCATTTCTTGACATACAGAGTTAGTCACACTCTTGAAAGACTAGCGAAGTTCTATATTAAAGAAATTGTAAGGCTGCATGGAATCCCTGTGACTATTGTATCAGATAGGGATACTAGATTTGTATCTCAATTTTAGAAAAGTTTGCATAAAGTCCTGGGAACTAAATTAAATTTTAGTACTGCTTTCTCCCCCAGACAGATGGATAGTCAGAAAGAATTATTCTGATATTGGAGGATATGTTAAGAGCTTGTATTATTTATCTCAAAAGCTCTTGGGAAGAACATCTACCTTTAGTAGAATTTGTTTATAATAATAGTTATCGGTCTAGTATACAAATGGCACCTTATGAGGCACTATATGGAAGAAAATATAGATCTTTGATATGCTAGGATGATGTGGGTGAGAAAAAATTATTAGAACCTGAATTGGTACACCAAATAGTAGAAAAGATTCGTTTAATCAGAGAGTGTCTCCATACAGCTCAGAGTAGACAAAAGAGTTATGTAGATACTACGAGGTGAGAATTAGAATTTTATATTGGTGGTCATATATTTTTAAAGGTATCACCTACCAAAGGAATTATAAGATTTGAAATTTGGAGTAAGTTGAGCCCTAGATATATTGGTCATTTGAAGTATTGGAGAAAGTTGGTGCAGTTGCTTACAGACTTGCCTTGCTCCCTATATTGGTTGGAGTACATGATGTCTTCCATATTTTTATATTAAGAAAATATATACTAAATCTTAGTCATATTATAGAATATGAACCCTTACAGCTCCGAGAAGATTTAAGCTATGAGGAGTATCCTGTGCAAATAATGGACCGAAAAGATCAAGTGTTGCGAAGACGTATTATTTCATATGTTAAGATGCAATGGAGCAATCATTCAGTATGAGAGGCCACTTGAAAATTAGCAGAAAAAGTAAAGCAAAAGTATCCATATCTATTCGAAAACCTAGGTATTTTAATTTTGAGGATGAAATTTAATTAAGAGGAGGAGAATGTGATGACCTGGGCCAGATTGGGGCCAAATTCCACCCTCCCCAATGGGGACCGCTCCTTAGGTGGTGCCCTGCTAGGTTTTGAAATCAAGAATGGGGGGGGATTTCTCCGATTCTCTCCCGAGTATTCCGAAAGCCCCCACTGCCTCATATCTCTCTCTTTCCCGCCATCTCTCTCTCTCTCCCCCCTCGCTCTCATCATCTTTCTCTCTGTCCTGCTCTCTCCCATTTTCCCTCTCTCTCTCTCTCCCCCTCTCTTTGCCCCCTCTTTCTATGTGTGTGTGCGTTGTGTGTGTGTGTGTGCTGTGAGTGGGGATAGAGAAGGAAAAAAAGAAGAAGAAGAAAAAGAAGAAGAAGAAGAAAAGAAAAATAAAGAAGGGGGAAGAAAATCTCTCTTACTTATTCTTTCTCTCTCTTCCCCTCTGATACCCTTACCATTTCACTTGAATTTCTTGAGCCGTGCCTTGCTTCATTGTGTTAGGAAGCCGGCCAAAGTTAGTGATTTCTTTGTTATAATAATGGCTAGTGTATAACATGGAGTGTAGAATTTTAAAAAATTAGGGAAGGATGTTAGGATTTTTATAGATTCTAGAAATTTAATTTTTAAGAATGTTGATGTGATTCTGAATTAATATCTAAATATGATGTTGAATTATTAGGTCCTGAGGAATCCCAGAGGTGCACTTAAACTACTGGTTGTTAGAACCTGCGAGGTAAGTAACATTTACATTTATCATATTTAATCAGGGTTAAATGTGAATATATCACATCCCTTTGAAATGATACAAAAGTCTGCAATTGCATTCGATTTCATCGTATATAGCATGTTGAATAAAATTTTTATAATTATAAACGGATGATTTGTGGTTTGATTGTTATAAGTGGAAATAAATGAAGTTACATGCTATGATCAGATCAGGCTCGATGAATTATGATTATAGCCTATTGAAATGCATGGATCATAGCGGTATCAAGTTGTATCAAGTTATATTAAAGTTGTATAAAAGACGTATCAGAAAGAAATTTTTTTTTTGACTTATATATATTTACTGATATATGTATCATTTGTCTTTCAGCCTACTGTAGATGATGTCCAGATTTGAGAAGCCTATCATAGGATAAAGCATGGACTTGAGAAGCCCACCATGGGGCAAAGCGTGGATTTGAGATCTCCAACATGGGGGCAAATGTGGATCCGAGATCTCCACCATGGGGGCAAACGTGGACCTTGTTGAGATCCCTTGCTATCGTGGCACTATAATAAAGGCTAAAAGCAAAAAAATGGATACCCATGTTTAAGTATAATAATATGAAGCTGAAATATATAAATATGATGGACTTTTATCCTACTTACTAATTTTCATGTTCTAGAAAAGCGAGTATAAAGTGCATTTTTAATATCATTAATTGCTCAAATTTGATACATGAACAGGTTGAGCTTCTATATAATATGATGCATTTACATTGCACGTTAACATAAGTTAAATTAGTTGAATAAATATATTTATTACTTACTAAGCCAGGAAGCTCATAATCTTCATTTGTTGTTCTGATCCAAATTTCAGAGGTTAGTTGAACCGATATTTTTAAAGATTAGTGAGAGGCAAGGCCGTTTTTGTTAGCTTGTGAAACCAGTTATTTAAATATATGTATATTATGAGGTTTTCTAGGTTATGTAATTAAACTACTGCTAAGAGTTTTAGATTGTAAGTGTGTAGATGAAAAATTTCAGCTTTATATGTTTGGTAATGTTGCAATATATATATAAGATGGTGGTGAATAGCTGGTTACTCTGGTATTACTATCTTCTGTTTGTGAATGGTATAAACTGGAGGTTATATTGATTCATTGATAGGTGGATACCTTGCATGCCTATAGGGATAGTTTCGTGTGGATATGCGGCGGCTGCTCACACTCCCGATATTTAAGTCCGGGGTTGGGGGGCCTAACAAAAATGCAAAGAGTCTGATAGAATTTTGCACAATATCCTTAGCATCCATATTACATTGACATTATGATCTTATAGATAATGATTAATTGCCTAATTTAAGAAATTAATTGATGGTGGAAGCATATGAGATAATGTATGTGATAGGGATTTATGCAAGTCTTGGTACACATTTTTGGACCAGTTGGTCTCATAGAGGTTGGAATCTTATGTCATATAGACAATGGAAACCCCAACCATTTTGTTGTCACTCGGTGGAGATCATGTGCAACACATGGTTGCTAGGTAATATTTGTTGAATCTTGGCAAGGGAGTTAGACAAAATTTATATGAAGATCTGTGCAGATGTGTATTTAATTGCATATTGATTATTCGTCGGGAAGATCTGAGATACTTTCGCAGAACCAAGGAACTCAAATAATATCTTTGGGCTAGTCTTTCTGGATGAGGTCTTGAATCGATATAAATAGTATCAAAGCTAATTCAGTTTATCATCTATGTGGACTAGAGGATACTATAGCACGGATTGATTGTGGCTAACCATAGACCGATGGTGGTATTTATGAATAAATGCATGGATTTAAATCCTTAGCTTAGCGAAGATGCTAAGACTAAAAATAGAAGGAATATGTGATGATCTTACAGATTTATATTAGCTCAATATTGATTATTCGCTTGAAAGATTTTGGGTACCTAAAAAAGATCTAGGAGTCTAAATAATATTTTCTAATTAATTTTTTTAGATAAGATCTTTGATCATTATAATTTGTTAAAATGATGGGCTAGCCAAAGACTGAACTAGATTTTCTATCCCTAGTGATACCATAAGGAGACCTACAGACTCTATTCTTAAAGTTGAATTTTATGTTTGATTTTTTTTTTTGTCTGTAGTCGTTTCTTCAGGTTGGTTCCAGCGTGACTAAATACAGACGGAGGGATAGGATAGAGATGCATACATACTGGATAAGGTTTTAATTATTTGCATTATTTTAGTACCTAAGTGATATATATATATATATTTTTTGGTAAATATGTGGTGGGTGATTGAATAGAGCAAAATGTAAACTACAATCTCGCTCCTATCCTCCGCGTCATTTCAGTCATCCATTATTGTTTGGTAGGATCTACATAAATAGATATTGACGCGATGAAAAAGTTGTTGGTCCCCTTTTTCTATGCAGAGACATCCCCATGCATTATAATTTTGTGATTTTTTCGTAAATATGTGGTAGGCGATTGAACAAAGCAGAATATAAATTCCAATGGAGCTCCTACCATCTCCATCATTTCAGTCATCCGCTATTGATTGGTGGGACCTATATAAATAAATATATCTGTGATGAAAAAGTTGGTGGTCCTCTTTTCTAAGGAGACAATCTACACGTGCACTATAGTTGCTTGGGTCTAAATAAAATTGGGAATGCATCATCAATAATACAATCCTAAAACCTTCCATTGTTAAGTAGAGGAGCATGACACAAATAGTATTTGTAAAATTCCTGATGACTTTTAACTCAAGTTTCATATTATGTTGAGAAATCCTTTTGGTATCATCCATGATAATGATGAAAATTTTCAATATTATTTTTTATTTTAGAGAAAGATAGGAAAAAAAATCTACCCTATAATTATTGAAGTCCGAAGTTATCCAAGTGTCATGGAAAAAAAAAAAATCAATTACGTAACAAAGAGGTACAATTACTAGCATAAGCCTCAATTTATCAACCAAAAAAAAAAATAATTAGAATACGATAAAGAATTATAATAAAAATATTTATTTATTTTTCATCTCTGTTGCAAATATAAAAATTTTACAAATATAAGTGTTGCCGTAAGACTCCGAAAGTACTGATGTGGTCGAAAGCGGAGAGAGATTCGGATGTTGGAACACCGAAATAGATTTGCAAAAAAAAATTTACTCACATCGGAGATGGGACTTCCGGTGAGGAATCCTCTAATGCTTAAGTCAGTTGGAACTTGAGCATAAATATGAGAGAAAGTATAAAAGCTTGGGATAGCTTGGATTGACTTATCGGAGCTCGGATCTACGGATTCCTTTGTTACTTTTATATAGAAAAATGCCAGAGTTTGTTATGTCTAGATCCGTAGGTTGTTAGGCTAAATCTGTGTTTGTTAGTCGTGGATATTTTTTACACCCACATGGCCATGTTTCAGGAGCTTGCTAGAAGGTTCCAGCTAGTTGCTCGCGTGGCTTGGTGGATCAATAATTGAAGTTGATCCGGAGATGGCTTTGTTCCATTGAGACCTATGTCAGCATAGATTGTAAAGCTTTGGGGACCTTGACCCAAAGGTCGATTGAATTTGAATCCGGGAGTCGGTGAGATCTGAATTCAGAGGTTGGTGAGATTTAGACCCAAGGGTTGGTGAGATCTCTGATGAATCTGATGGCGCTTGACGTCTGTGCTTCAACCGTCTCAGGATTAGTCTAGGATGATCGAGTCACTGGGACCAAGACTAAAGTGGTATGACCTCACAATAATAAATTTTTTTTATTATTATCTATGTGCCAATTAAACTGCTTAGTATTATTACAACGTAGCATGATAATGATTATTTTATTATTTGCGGTAGAAAGGAGGAAACCTTTTTCTCTTACATAGGATGTGTAGATAGAAACAAAAGGAGACCTCACTAATTAAACCATGGAAAATGCGCAAGTAAGTAAAAAAGAAAAAAAAGAAAAAGTCACTCATGAAATCACTCGAATGGCGCGGTGTATTGCCATTGCTCCCGCTTCCCGAAACGAAGCAAAGCGATTGGCGCGAGGAACCTGAGCGACTTTGAGTCGAATGATTTTTCAAAGTTATCGGAGCATCACGTGTAGCGCCAGGTGGACCCCAGGCTCATATAAGCTGCCAAAGGGCCTTGCGCCTGGCTCCGCAGAGAATCTCGTTCCCCCTTTCTTTTGGCATTTGGAAACATTTATTGGCTGCATCCACTCACTCGTTGGGCACGCCACATGATCCATCAGATGAGTGTCGTGACATATATGTTTTTTTTGGTGAAAAATGATGAAAAATCCCTTGATCCGATGCACGTTCTTGAGCCAGAGCTGATAAGTAGATAAGGCCATAAAAGAAAAAAAAGAAAAAGAAAATCAGCAATATAATTCTATCACTCAATTTACGTGGAGGGCCTGTGGGACGCAGAAGAAGTAGTGGCTGCAAATTAGAGAGCAGAAAGCACGCGCTAGCTAGCTTCTTCATTTGATACAGTGACAAAGTAAAGCACAAATATTTCAATTATGAACTACCCAATACCACCTTTTTATATGTCCTTTACGCGTGCAAGCTCTCCCATTCCATTCGGTTGGATAGAGCTTATTCCACTCCACCATGTCCATCCCCTTCCTTCTCCTCCTCCTCTTCTCTCTTTGGCATCGTGCCTCTCTGGGCACGGCTCGAGACAATTGGGCCGTGCCGATGTCCTTTGAGAAGCACAAGACCTATATTGTCCATGTTCACCCAAAACTTGCCTCCTCTTCGCCTGAGAAACCCCGAGAACTGGAGGAGTGGTACAAGTCCTTCTTGCCCTCGGCCATGCTGAGCTCCGGCGAGTTCAAGTCGCGGCTGATCTACTCCTATAGTAGTGTCATCAGTGGGTTCGCTGCAAGATTGACGGACGAAGAGCTGGCCGACGTCAAGAAGAAGGCTGGCTTCGTCCATGCTTATCCCGACCGGCTGGTTCGCCTCCAAACCACGCACACGCCCCAATTCCTCGGCCTGCAACACAATTATACCACGGGCTTCTGGAAGGACTCCAACTTTGGCAAAGGGGTGATCGTCGGCGTTCTGGATACCGGAGTTTTGCCGAGCCACCCGTCATTCGATGACGAAGGGATGCCGCCGCCACCGGAAAAATGGAAGGGTAGCTGCGAGTTCACTGCATCCAGCTGCAACAACAAACTCATCGGAGCGAAGAGGTTTGCCAAAGGAGCCAGCGCCATGCACGGATTTTACGGTGGCATGAAGCAGGATGAGCCGTTTGATGATGATGGGCACGGGACGCACACCGCCGCCACGGCTGCCGGCATGTTCGTCGACAATGCCGATGTCCTTGGCCAGGCCGCCGGCACCGCTGTCGGGATGGCGCCCTACGCCCACCTGGCCGTCTACAAGGTCTGTAACTCAGAAGGATGCACCACCTCCGACATTCTAGCAGGATTGGACAGCGCCGTCGAGGACGGCGTCGACGTGCTGTCCCTCTCCATCAGCGGAGGCTCCTATCCTTTCTACGACGACGGCATCGCGATCGGTTCCTTCAGAGCCATCGAGAATGGCATCTTCGTCAGCTGCGCCGCTGGAAATTCTGGCCCGTTTGCGAGCACGCTCTCGAACGAGGCGCCATGGATCTTGACGGTCGGCGCCGGCACCATGGATCGATCCATCCGGTCGGTCGTCGAGCTCGGCAACGGAGACCAGTTCGTCGGAGAAGCCCTCTACCAGTCGAACAATGTTATCGCCAATCTGCCTCTGGTGTACCCTGGCTTCCTCGCAGGATCCCAAGCAGCCACCTGCAAGAACGAGTCACTGGCCAGCGTCGACGTCAAGGGGAAGGTGGTGCTGTGCGACACCGGGGAGATTACTCGGGTTGCCAAGGGGGAAAACGTGAAGAGCGCCGGAGGAGCCGCCATGATTCTTGCTAACAGCGAAGCCGCCGGATTCACCACCTTGTCCGACATCCACGTCCTGCCGGCATCTCATGTGAGCTATGCTGATGGATTGAAGATTAAATCATACATAAAGTCGGCGTCAAATCCCACGACATCGATCGCCTTTGAGGGTACGGTTCTTGGAACGTCCCCGGCTCCGATGGTCGGTTACTTCTCCTCCAGAGGGCCCAACCAGGCCGACCCGAACATCCTGAAGCCGGACATCATCGGCCCCGGGGTGAACGTTTTGGCCGCGTGGCCGTTCCCGGTGGGAACGTCCGGTGCCGCAGCCTCGTTTAACATAATCTCGGGCACCTCCATGGCCACTCCTCACCTCAGCGGGATCGCCGCCCTGCTAAAGAGTGCGCACCCCGACTGGTCCCCCGCCGCGATCAAGTCGGCGATCATGACGACCGCCGACCGGACGGCGAACGACGGCAAACTCATTCGTGATCAGAGCATGGAAGTCGCCGACTTCTACGCTGTCGGCTCCGGCCACGTGAATCCAACGAAAGCTAATGAGCCGGGCCTCGTCTACGATATGGACTCGGACGATTATATCGCCTACCTCTGCGGCCTGCAGTACACCGACGAGGAAGTAAGCATCATCGTCGGCCATGCGATCGAGTGCTCGGGTATCGAGAGCATTTCCGGCGCAGAGTTGAACTACCCGTCGTTCGTGGTGTTCCTGAGCGCCGAGAATGAGTACAAGATGAAGGTGACACGGACGGTGACGAACGTGGGAGCTCCGGGGTCGGAATACGCGGTGAACGTGACGCCTCCGAGTGGGGTGTTGGTGACCGTGGAACCAAAGAAGCTCTCATTCTCGGAGGTTAATGAGAAGGCGCAGTACACTGTTACCTTCTCGGGCAAAGGTAAAGGCGAGGGGACCGAGAGAGGCTTCTTGACGTGGGTCTCATCTGCTCAAAATACCAGCGTCACTGGTCCGATTACGGTCTCCGTCGCTTGAAAGACTGCTTAAAAAAAAACGACCAATAAGTGTTTGGACTTATTTGTGTCAAAGTACGCAGTGAACTTTGCCTATATCGGATGGTTCTTTTTAAAAAAATAAATAATTCCCTGTGATGCACGAAGAGATCAGAGCGTTATACCACACCGTCTCCTTCTTTGGATTTGTTACAAGTACGTGCATAGGCCAACGATCATGCGGTACGCTGCCAATATTTTATTTCATTATGTGGTCATAGAAGGAAAATGAGTTACTCCTAAAGCTTGCAATAGATGGTAGTATTCGGGAGTAAAGCAGAGTCGGGTTTAGGTTATATGCATTTGCTCAATTATTGAGTCAGTGACTAATGACCTGACTTATTGATATATTGGTCATATAATGCTGACTTGGACTTACCAGCTGATCAAATTCATCAATTGGTCAATACCTGACTAGTATCATGACTAAGAAAAAAGATCGAAATTAGAAAAAAAAATATAGAGGGAATAAATGGTACGTTGATGAGCTTAGATAATGATGATCAGCTAAGAAGGAAATTAAGAAGACAATAAAATTGCCTAATGAAACAAGCAAAGTAGTCATTTAATGTTTAAATAGGAAGGTCAAGCAGGCTGTTGAAGGTGGGATCCATGGCAGTTGTGGATGGTCATTGTGTACTTCAATTATGGGCAAGGAGTGGTCCATTACATACCTTGATAATTAATGGGAAGAGGAGAGGAAGCAAAGTAGAGATAATGAAGGCAATACTGGAGGGCAGAGACTAAGAGTATGAGACCCCAACAAAAATAATAATAAGATAAAAATTATAATATTAAATTTGCTACAATTCAATAAAATTATATATATCTATTGGACAAGTTTTTTATTTTTTAGTTAATTGATAGAAAATTGTAGGATATGGTTGTAAGAAGAAAAAGAATATATGCTAAAATAACACCTCTAGTAAAACTATAGGACTATTTAGAGTATGCCCTTATCAATATCTAAAATTATATGTATATCCTTAAATATTTATTATTTAATTACGTGTATATTCTTACCAAGAATTTCTTTTTGAGTATGCATATAAAAAGAAATAATGTATAAGAGTATGCTCTAGATATTTGTAGGTTATAATTTATAAGAGTATATATGTAAGAAAATAATTTATAAGAGTATACATATAAAATGAAGTATTATAAGAGTATTCACTAGATATTTGCAGGTTATATATGTAATTTTTGATATTTTTAAGGCTATATGCAAAGAAAAATATAAATAGTAAATTATTTGTGAGGGTATACATACAAATTTAAAATTTATAAGAACATATATACAAAAGCCTTTAAACTAATAGAAATAAGTTAGTAGCCAAATGAATAATCCAAAAATTTCCTTTCAAACAAACTTGACAGCCACGCCAGTACTAACCTGTAATATATGGCCCAATATGTGGCATGTGGCTGTTCGAATAAAAGTTCTATATATATATAGCTGTCTCTAATAGACCATGTGGACAATTCTTACTTAGTGATGTATCATCTAATTTATAAAGCTCAAAGATAAATCAGTTCCACAAATCTGTTGCTTGAAAGAGCCATAAAAGAAATGTTTAAAAATAGTTTTAGAAAGTTGTCTCATTTGTTGCAAAGTCTGCTTTGTATATTATCTGTCTATGTTTGAGGATCATTTTTTTCCCCAAATTAATAGTTCCTTTGATCTCTATGATCTCCACGTGTTGCCCAAAGAAATCAAAAAGTTGTTTTTGGGTAAAGATCAAAGAGTTCTTTTTGGGTAAAAAAAGATAAAAGAGTTTCATTACCTTGCCTCATGAGGTTTATCGGGACTGTTTTGTTTCTTTATTTATTAAGGGCAATGTTCTTTCATTTTATTTTTTTTTTCTTTCCATAAAATTTATTGTCTCCAAATAGAAATGAATTATCGCTAGAGTTTGCGATAGATGATGCATGGTGCAGTATCTGGGAGTAAAACAAGTCTAACTTAGGTTATACGCGACCACCACTCCAATATTTCATTGGAGCTAGCTTAGCTTAGGTCCAACCTCAACTAGTTCAATGACTTGTCCTCTCAAATTCTAGGATTAAGAGTGTAATATGATGATATGATGAGACCATAGCCTTTTGCCTCCAGCACGTAGAGGGGACTACATTTCTCTTTCCACGGTTCATGAATGCCCATGCCAAGGATTGGATTATCCCAAAAAATGAAATAATAAAAACATAAAACACTAGGAGTTATCGAGCGGTAGTATGGGAATGCGATGATTGCCAGATACCCCTAGATTCTGAGGGCACACTAAATTGCTCCCGATGATACTGGCAACCTCCAGAAGCTGCAGTCTGTTTCTTGCTTGCTTGCATGGGCTTGATCTGGGGAGAATGATGCCACATTTAGGTCTGGAATGGTATGATGGAAATGGCATAGTTTTTTTCTTCTTGGAGTCAAAATTAGGCAGAAATTTTGACTGGTACAACAGTCACTTGCATGATGCAGGCGATAATATAATAGCACATTAGGTTCGATTAATCTATGCGACTAAAATAGATACATGGTAGAGCCTGGTTTAGAGTGGTCTACCTTGAAAGACTGACAACAATTTTGAAGTCAAATTTCCCCATGTAAAATGTAATCTTGTCAATCTCTCGCCACTGGGAACATAAAAATTCCATTCAAGCTGGAGAAAATATGCTGAAAGATCAGAAGGAAAACAGATAATGAGTAGTGCGGTGAACTATGGGGAAATTGTGGAGGGGAATAAGCAGATTATTATGTCTTTTGATTGGATATTGAACATAGGGCACTTTTAAAAATGATATAAATTATTCAGGTTATATACAATTTGAATGTTGCAGATCATTAATTGTAAAAGAAAAGCCCGAGAGATGCAGGAAAAGGAGGAGAAACATAAAAAAAAAAAGTGAAGAAGATATCTTTTTTCTTATATTTTACTATGATATGTACATCCATATATAGAGATGAAGAAGAGAGAAACAGGCAAGAAATTGGAGAGATCACGGTATCAATCACGTGATCTTCCTAATTCAAAAAAACATGCCATAGTAATTATAAAATATTCTAGACAATATTCTAGACAATGTACATTTCTAATATTCTGTAACATGCCATTGTAAAAAAATATTCTAGACAATGTACATTCTTAATATTCTGTATATTCCTGATATATAGGCAATGTACATTCCTAATAGTCCCCTTCAAGTTGGCGCATAGAGATTTTGAATGCCCAACTTGCATAGAATCTCTTGAAAATGATTACAGCCGAGAGCTTTGGTAAAGATATCTGCAAGCTGACAATGTGTAGGAACATATCGTGTAGCAATGTCTTGAAATTGTAGTCGCTCTCTGACAAAATGACAATCAATTTCTATGTGTTTGGTCCGCTCATGAAACATAGGATTTGTAGCAATGTGTAAAGCTGCTTGATTATCACAATAAAGGAACATGAGACCATGATGTGAAACACTGAGGTCGGATAAGAGGGCTCAAAGCCATAATAATTCACTGATAGTGTGTGCCATAGCCCGGTATTCGGCCTCTGCAGAGGAACGAGACACTGTTGTCTACTTCTTAGCACGCCAAGAAATCGGAGCATCTCCTAAGGAAACATAGAAACCTGTAGTAGAGCGCCTTGTCATGGGACATCCTGCCCAGTCTGCATCACAATAGGCATATAACTGAAAGGTGTTGACACTTGAAAAAAATATACCTTGACCTGGAGACCCTTTCAAATATCGCAAAATATGGAAGGCTGCGTCTAAGTGTGGTTGCCGAAGAGATTGCATAAACTGTGTCAGAATATGCACCGAGTATGCAATATCAGGCCTAGTGATAGTCAAATAAATGAATCATCCCAGCAATCGACGATATGGACCTGGATCATCAAGTAGTTTTCCATCATCCGTCGTGAGCTTGAGATGTTGCTGCATAGGAAATTTTGTGGGCTTGGTCCCAATCATTCCGGTCTCATGGAGAATGTCAAGAGTATATTTTCATTGTGATACAAATATGCCCGAAGGTGATCGTGCCACTTCTAATCCAAGAAAATATTTTAAGTTGCTCAGGTCTTTAATATGAAACTTGTCTTGCAAATATTGTTTCAGTGCCTGACATTTCGAAGGGTTATTCCCTGTAATAATCATATCATCCACATAAATAAGAATGGCAATGAAAGAGTCCTCATCCTGTTTGGTGAACAGAGAGTGATCGGCTTTAGATTGAGTACAACCATATTGGAGCAAGGAGTGGGAGAACTTTTCAAACCACTGTCTTGATGCTTGCTTGAGTCCATAAAGAGACTTACGCAACTGACAAACATGTGTGTCACTTGGTTTTAGAAATCCTGACGGAGGTGTCATGTATACTTCTTCATGAAGATCGCCATGAAGGAAAGCATTGTTGACGTCCAACTGATATAACTGCCAATGTTTAGCGGAAGCAACAGCTAAGAGACACCGTACTGTATTCAATTTAGCCACCGGAGCAAAAGTCTCAGTATAGTCAAGGCCTTCTATTTGTGTGTATCCCTTTGCCACTAACCGAGCCTTGTATCGCTTAATAGAACCATCGGCCTTGTATTTAATTTTGTATACCCATCTCGATCCAATGGATTTCTTCCCGAGTGGTAGATGCTCCAAAGTCCAAGTGCCATTTTGCTGGAGAGCAGTGAGCTCAGCCCCCATTGCTTCTCGCCACTTAGGATCCTTAACGGCTTGAGAAAAAGTTTTAGGTTCTTTATGAGAGGTAATAGCTGAAATAAAAGTTCGATGGGAAGCATTAAGCTTAGAATAAGTAAGGTAGCAAGAAATAGGATAAGGCTTACCTGAGGTCACTGAATTGGCAGATGTGTCCGGGAGTCTCCCCACTCCTGGGGCATCGACAATGTAGTCCTGTAATCGAATGGGTTGCTTCCTATCTCTGACGGACCGTGAATTAGGTCCAATGGTCTTAGAAGGTGAAGCCTGCTCAAGAGAGATAGTGTCGATTGCATCAAGAGTCTTGTTCAAACTTAACATTTGGTTTGAATCAATGGAATTGGTTTGTGTTTGATCTGACTCATGAGAAAGAATAGGGTTTGAAATCTGTCCTTGGATCTGACCCAAATTAGGTACATGAGGTAAATTATTGGTTGCCAAAGAAAATCCCACATCATAATCAGTCTGATTTGGTTGTGAAAAAGAAGGTATAATAGAAAAAGAAGGTAATGTTTGAGAATAAGGAAACGTCTTCTCATGAAAGATAACATCACGTGAAGTAAATATTTCATGAGTTTCAAGATTATATACACGATAGTCTTTTTGATCAAGAGGCTATCCAACGAACACACAAGCACAAGAACGATGTTGAAATTTATCACTGGACGTCTCATGCACATAACAAAGGCTACCAAAAACTCTCAGATGATCATAGGTGGGTGGTTTATGAAATAAGAGTTCGTAGGGACTCTTACCATTCAATTTTGGTGTAGGTGTCAAGTTAATTAAATAGACGGCAGTCAAAACACATTCTCCCCAAAATGACATAGGCAAGTTGGCTTGAAATCTTAGAGCACGGGCAACATTTAATAGATGTCGATGTTTACGCTCAACCATCCCATTTTGTTCTGGTGTCCCAACACAAGAAGTTTGTGATATAATCCCATGTTCTAGAAGATGTGATTTCAATGGTCCGGCTACAAACTCTTGAGCGTTATCACTACGTATGTATTTAATGTTGGCATCAAAATGATTTTTGACCATAGCATGAAAATTAACAAAGCATTGGTATGCCTCGGATTTTCTTTGTAATAGATAAACCCAAGTAGCCCTTGTGCAATCATCAACAATAGTGAGAAAGAAATGAGCTCCCATGTGTGATGGAGTGCGATATGGTCCCCATATATCAATATGAACTAAATTAAATGGTGAAGCAGATTTATTAATGCTCAAGGAAAAAGGCTTTCTTGTCTGTTTTGCACGATAGCAAATGTCACAACAATTATTTATGGAATCAAAAGAAGTATTTGAAAGAAAAGGAACAAGTTTCAAATGCTTGTAAGAGCAATGTCCTAACCGAGTATGCCAGAGATTAATCAAAACATTGACTTTATTTGTCCGTGCAGGACGTATTGCCAAGCCTTTGAAGTAGTAAAGACCATCCCGGAGTTCACCCAATCCAATCAGCTTCCTCATGGCAAGGTCCTGTAGAGCACAAAATGTGGGAAAGAAGAGAACAGCACAATTAAGTTCTCGAGCAAGTTTGCTTACTGAAACAAGATTGCAAGTAAAATTAGGAGCATATAAAGTACGATGCAAGGTAATATCATTGGTCAAAGTAACATCACCATATGAATGTACAGGCATATTGACTCCATTAAGTAAAGTAACTGGGAGTGCATTGTCAAGAGGTTCAATATCATGAAGAAAGGACTTACAAAAGGTTAAGTGTTCGGAAGCACCACTATCAAGGATCCAAGAATGATGAAAAGAATCAAGAGAGGCCTTACCAACAAAATTTACGGTACTTTGAGTCTTATCTTGTCCAAGAAAGGAAATAAGTTGCTGATATTGTGTAGGAGAAAGACCCGGTATTGGAGAGATTCTATCTGTATTCAATGGTGTAGTAGCATTCACGGCAACCCCTCCTTGGTGCTGACTACCGGTCTCGGCTCCATTGCCTTTACCCTTAACTCGATCTTTGGATTGCCATCCAGGTGGGTACCTGATTAGCTCGAAGCATCTATCATGGGTATGTCCTGTCTTCTTGCAGTAGTCGCATCAAAAATATTTTTTATTCCTTTCTTTGGAGCCGATCTCTTTATTCGCCCTTTCTGTCATGGGCTTAACAGCGAGAGCCGCAGCTTCGGGTTGAGAAGTTCGAACAGCGGTGACTTCCTTCTGCTTTTCACCTCGAATCAATAAGGCATATGCCTTATTAACTGTTGGTAATGGCTCCATGAACAGCAACTGATCTCGCAACATGTCGTAAGAGTCTTTGAGACCAAAAAGAAACTGATGTAGTCTCTCTTCTTCTTTCTCAACTTGGATCTCTCTAGTGGCTCCACACGAACAAGTCGGCACCTTGGAATAAGTCGTAAGTTTCTCCCACAAGCCACGAAGATGGGCATAATAAGCGGCAATAGTCATATCATTGCCTTGCCTGAAACTCCAGATTTGAGTCTTTAACTCATGAATACGAGGAGCATTACCTTGAGAGTATCTTTCCTCAAGATCGACCTAAATATCTCAAGTACTTTCAAAAAAAGAGATGCTATCATAGATTTCTGGTACAACAGAGTTGTAGATCCATGACATCACCATTGAATTGCACGTATCCCAGAGAAAATGATCCCACGATCTATCTATAGATCGTGCAAGTGTCCCATCAACGAACCGAATTTTTCGTTTGGCTCGAAGAGCAGTCATAATGGCCCTTCGCCATGCAGGATAGTTCGGTCCCTTGAGTAGAGATGTCACAAGGGCATTCCCAGGATTCTCTGAAGGTGAGATGAAATAGGAAGATGCCAGATCATGCATAGCATTTAAGGTCGATGACGAACCATCCACCATAGATTCGATTGTGGTGCTCTGATCGATTTGATCGGACATGTTGATGAGGACAAGATGTAGCAACTATTTACCTCCAGCTATGTGCAAGAGGACGCTTCAGCAACAACCTGCTGTAAGCGCTTAATCGAGGAAAAGACTTGGATCAATGGCGACCCTGCTCTGATACCATGTAAAACAAAAGCCTGAGAGATGCAGAAAAAGGAGGAGAAACATAAAAAAAAAAGTGGAGAAGATATCTTTTTTCTTATATTTCACTATGATATGTACATCCATATATAGAGATGAAGAAGAGAGAAACAGATAGAAAATTGGAGAGATCACGGTATCAATCACGTGATCTTCCTAATTCAAAAAAACATGCCATAGTAATTACAAAATATTCTAGACAATATTCTAGACAATGTACATTCCTAATATTCTGTAACATGCCATTGTAAAAAAAATATTCTAGACAATGTACATTCCTACTATTCTGTATTTTCCTGATATATAGGTAATGTACATTCTTAATACTAATAGAAGAGAATGGACAAGTAAGAGAATTATTCTTCTACTCTCATTTTATTAGGATTTTAGAGAAACATTTTAATTAATCTTAGTAGTTAGTTGTAATTTTCTTCTCCCATTTTTTTAAAAGGTAAGGGAAAAGTTCTGCTAACTATTTTGTTAAAAATAAAAAAAATATCTATATTAAATGCTTGGGCATGGTTCAAAAGCATAATAGTTATTTCCTCTGCTCCTAAGCAATTTCTCGATACTTTGGTTTTGAATTTGAGTGTTTGTGTTTATAACAAAGCTTCTAAATTGTAACCATCTTTAGAAAGAAAGAAAGAAAGAAAGAAAGAAAAACATACTAGTTCACAACATGGCTTGTCTTAAATTGGTTGAACCTTTTATAGGATTGCTATGGACTTAAAAGCTGGATCCAGATCAAGATTTTCTGTTACACCAAGCATTTCAGAAATAGGCTAATCTAGTAACTTCAAGAAAACTACTGCAAAAAAACAAACTAGTTCTCAACACGGCTTATCTTAAATTGGTTGAACCTTTTATGGGATTGCTATGGACTTAAAAGCATCCAAATCAAGATTTTTTGTTACACCAAGACATTTTAGAAATAGGCTATTCTGACAGCTTCAAGAAAACTACTACTACCTATTTTTCTAAACTTTAAAAAGGGATATCTCTTGAGATGTTAATTCGGTGCCCTATCCCATGACCTCACGTACTCACAGTGAGTGTATCCAAAGCCCAAAGTTGTCTTACAAGATGTAGCCCTCGGTATGTTGGGATTTGGATGTACAGCGAAATTAAATTTTTAAAATTTTTTAATATGCATCATGAATTGATAACAAAAGATCCAAATTCTAATCCCAAAATCATCTTGATGATGTCAATCAAACATAAACATATAGCATATAAACGAGAGATTAGAAATGTTATACCAAGCATGTAGATCCGAATAGCCCAGTAGTCAGAATCCTCAAAGCACTCAAATGCGTACTCTCCAATGATGATCCATACGGATCTCGGTCTAGAACTCTCTCCAATCCAGATTCGCTGAAATTTCTTTCCAAGAAAATCAACAGTTGCTCTTTACTTCGTATCATCAACACTTGATGTTTTCTCTCTCCTTTCTTCCCTCTTTCGGACATATAATCTTGATGTCTCTTAGCCCACTTGCTATCCAACATTTAGACTTTATCTTGTCCAACATTTAGACATTTTGTTGTCCAATGATTGGACCTCAGGAACCCACACATATGCCCCATATCATCAGCCATTTTTTAGCCCAAATCCTAACTCAAGTATATAAGCTATGGATAGACTCAAACACGCACCAAATCGCCCAACATTTGGGCGTCATAACCAAAGGCAAATAGCCACTTTTGGCATGTGAGATGGAGGAGTCCTTCTCTCAGAAGGACTTCTCCCTTGGCCCAAAAAATCAGAGGCGTGAAGACCCTCTTCACATGAAAAATTGGGGTGTAGATTTTTTTTTTTGTTTTAGCGCGACACACTCACACGGGGACCAAGGAGCAAGGAAGAGTCCTTCTTCAAGTGAACTTCTCTCTTAACGGACGTCAGGTTTAGCATGAAAACCTTCTTCTTCTGCACGTGGTATTCCATCTTGTGTTCAACACTTGAACATCAGGAAGGCGTTTGGTTGGGAGGAGTGGAGGTTTGGAATTGAAATCGAAATGGATGCCTTCTACTCCAATCGTTTGGTTGGGAGAAGTCCCATTCCAATTACGATTCTAGGGTGGAATGGGAATGACTCAATCTATATAAAACTAAATTCCTATTCTCCTCTATGGATTCAATTTTTCATTCCAATTCCGATTTCGATTTCGATTTCGGTCACGAACCAAATACTTTGAGAGATTTTTGATTTCAAGCCATTCCGATTCCAAATCATTTCAATTTTCATTCTCATCCTGATTCCGATTGCGAACCAAACACTTCTTAGATATCTCTAAGGGTCACGAGAGAAAAAACCATCACCGGGGACGACTCCTCCAACATATAAAATCTGAAGAGATAAGATTCCGTTAAAGGCGCGAACTCTCTTCCTATTTTAGCATGGAGTTTTGTTTTTTACGCTGGTATCCAACGTTTGGATGCCAAAAAAGGTCATCAGAAAACCAAACGCGTGGAGAGAAGAAGAGAAGACTCCAAAGGCGTTAAAACTCTTTTAATGCCTAGCCAAGGGACGCGACTCCTTTAAGAGCTTTTAGCATGAATAACCTCTTTCACAATAAATCCAAGGCGTTAGGAGTCCTTCTTGACGTGAAATATTTTCACATGAGAATTAAGAGAGAGGCATAGAATTATTTATGCGTCCAACACTTGGAAGCTCAAGATCAAAGGAGCAATGGACCCAATTCATAATAAATCATTGAACCATTCAAAGGTAATTAAAAGTCCAATTAGATTTGGTCTTTGACTAATCAAAACCCAATTCTATAAATGAATCTAAACAAATTAGGGATATGAGTTTAAATGCATACTAGCATGCTTGACCTAAATCCATTTAGGATCAAATCCTTGATCAATTAGATTCAACAGGACCTAATCAAAAAGACTTAGACCAATTCTTTATTGTGTGTGACCCATTGGTTGCACATCTAGCCAGCAGTAGGTCGAACTCATGTGCACCTAATTCAATTAGGTGCAAGACATATTGAATCCATATCCATCAATTAATTAAAACTCTTCTAATTAATTTACTAAATTAAATTTTTTAATTTACTGGGACCTACAAGTCAATATTGACGTCTAGCAATGTGTCATGACTACCCAAAAATTTCCCTCTCCATCAGCGAAGGCTCCTATCCTTTCTACGACCAGCCCCTTCAGAGCCATCAAGAATGGCATCTTCATCAGCTGCGCCGCTGGAAATTCTGGCCCGTTTGTGAGCACGCTCTCGAACGAGGCACCATGGATCTTGACGGTCGGTGCAGGCACCATGGATCGATCCATCCAGTCAGTCGTCCAGCTCGGCAATGGAGACCAATTCGTCGGAGAAGCCCTCTACCAGTCGAACAATGTTATCGCCAATCTGCCTCTGGTGTACCCCGGCTTCCTCGCAGGATCAGGATCCCAAGCAGCCACCTGCAAGAATGAGTCACCGGCCAGCATCGATGTCAAGGGAAAGGTGGTGCTGTGCGACACTGGTGAGATTACTCAGGTTGCCAAGGGGGAAAACATCAAGAGCGCCAGAGGAGCTGCCATGATTCTTGCCAACAACGAAAATGCTGGATTCACCACCTTGTCCGACATCCACATCCTACCGGCATCTCATGTGAGCTATGCTGGTGGATTGAAGATTAAATCATACTTAGAGTTGTTGGGTGGATGTCTGGCCAGGACACCACCTTCTAGAATCTTTTCGATATCGCGTGTTGCAGCAGGAAGAAAGAAGAAATAAAACAGAAAACAATCAAATATGTGGATCAGCCAAAAAAAGGCTCGCCTCCACGGGGCATGCAAACTTCACTATGAGAAAAAAAAATATTACAAGAAGAGATCTCACCCTCAAATCTCGTATATCCAATCTCTCCCTCACAGAAAGTTCTTTCTCATAAAAGCTCTCTCTAGAAAGACCTTCCTGAACCCTTGAAGTGACCGCTATCTGCTGTCTAGGAGCCCTGCTCCTTCTCCTTTCGATATAGTGTCTGCTCTCTCTGGTTCGGGTTTTCCACAGTTGATGAAGCCATGTGCGACCACCAGGCTACCACAACATCATTCTGTTCCTTGATCAGCCTTTTAAAGGCTTAAAAACCAATTAGATCATGATTAGGACTCCTAACAAAGCCCAAATAACTCTCCTGACCCGTCGGATCAACAGCAGCAGTGCCCCAAACTATCGGATCATGACCCGATCTACGAAACAGGGCATAGACCGCGAGAAACATGTGTGAAATGCCGTGCGGTCCATGGTGGACTGTGAGAAACCGAGGGAAAATGCCCCCTCGATCCACAGACCTCCCTGTGCACCGTCCGGTCCACGGTGGACCAGGCTACGGGCTCCCAGGTGAGGCTCGCATGGGCCTGGGCCACGCCTGCCCGCTGGGCCGCACCTTATGCTCCCAAGCCCGTGCGCTGCCGTGCCTGGGCCGAGCACCATCGCATGCGGTCGCACCGTCGCTGCTCCATTGGCCAGCCGCGGGCCGTCGGCGGTCCTCCATCGCTTCGAGTTCCGTGTCGACTTCAATCGAGCATATCTTGACCATCCGGACTCCGTTTGAGGTGATCTTGAGCTCGTTGGACTTTATTTTTTATCGTGGACCTCACTGTAGGCTCAATATGGATCGAAACTCGAGGTATCAAATTCTAACAATCTTCACCTCGATTCGATATTCGACCTCCTCCTAACTCTGAGAGCTTCTGGATCTCCTTACCCCCATGTCCTGGGATAATCGCTTGCTGATCATGGATGGACAAACATGGGAGTCGAACCAGGCCGCTTGATCCTATCTCCATCGTATGCTGTGCTTTTTCTGATCTGAGACCTACTCGGGGCATCATCCTACGGCAACAGGAATCTCACATTGCGATATCGCTTTTCATCTTTTCGAGTCTCTTGTTTCGTGCCCGATCCACCTCCACCTAGAGCTCTACCTCACTCTGGACTCCTCCTGGCTCCCAAAGCTCTACCTCACATTGCGCTCCTCATCAGGTAATAATATCCTATCATCTTCTTCCTCTTCAGAACAATCCTATCACCGCGTAGCACCTTCAGAATTCCTCCACCAGCTACCGTCCTGTGGCCTCTCAAATCCAGTTTGCTCAATAAGATAAGATTTCACTTGAAATCGGATATATATCGAACCTCCTCCAATTTTTTCACTGCACCATCATGTGTTCTCCAACTGACCATCCCGATGCCTCTGATCGCACAGCATGATCCATCCGATAGATAATTATACCCTCACTGTTCTCTAAGAAGTCAAATTGCTCCTCTCTGTAACATACATGATAGATGCATGCAGAATCTAAAATCCACTGCTGGGAAGAAGTAGATACCTCATTAGATATATTAAGAATATTTCCTTCTGAATTACTATTGGCCTCGCTACAGTAGTCATCATCCGATCTTTGAGTTGAGAGTAGTCTCTAGCAGATGCCCCAACTCATTACATCGATAACATCTGATTTTGCTTAAGTCCCTCCTGGACTTGGACCATCCTCGTCGTGATTTTCTGTCGCTCCGTCTATCGGCTCTTGCTTCTCTAGAAACTACCAAAGCTGAGCTACCGCCATCTGAGCTCGAAGCCGGATTCTCCCTCCTGAGAATCTTGTTCTGAAATATCGCCGCGGTGATCTCGTCCATCTTGATGGTACTCATCCTCCGTTCACGTACGCTATAGCCATTTTCACCGACACCACGAACATATCCATCACCTTTTAAAAAATATACTTCATCTTATATAATATTAAATTTTATACAAATTTGATAACACTACTCCTCTTTGTCAAAAATATAGATGCAAAAGTACTTCTTAAATTCAGTTAAAAAAAATACTTTGAGTTTAAAAAAAATTCAAGAAAGATAGAGTTTATTCAAAACTTAAGATTTTGGAGTATCAAAATCAGGCATAAGATATATTTTATCTTTTCAAAAAATATCTCTTCCTTTCTTTAGGAGATATCATTCCATTAAATTCAAAAAAATTATAAAATTTTCAAATTTATCTTAAATAGTGTCATAAATGTATCAATGCAAAATATATTTGAGACTAAAATATTCTTTTCTTTTTCTAAAGATAAAGCAATATAATGCAAAACAAGAATGAGTTATTTGATATCAAGTATGAAAATTTTCTTAAGAAGTATTTTCTTGATACCGATTGTGATAATAATCATCTTTGTACCAATTATGTTGAGAATCAAATCAAATAATTACTTGCTTAAAAATTTTTCTTGATACCACTTGAAGATTTAAGAAGAGTAAATTTTAAATTTATTTAAAAAATAATCAATCATAACAGAATATAAAAATATATTTTAAATTCGGCTTGATACTAATACATTATCAAAAATGATGATAGGATCCAATCATGCAAAGTAGGAATGAATAAGTCTAATAAAAAAATTATGATTGCTCTAATTAAAGTATAAATATTCATCAATAAATTTTTTTTAAAGTATAATAATAATTTTTCAAAAATACATTAAATGAATAGAACAACAAGAGTATACAAATAGATCAAGATAAATGATCATCAATAATTTTTATTTTTATTAACTTTTAAAATAATTTCTCCTATTTAGTTACAAAGAAGATTTCTCTTTTAATATTTTAATAATATATTTTCTCTTTATTTTTCTTAATAAATGCTAAAAAATTTATTTTTCTTGATCTTCTCCTTTTTTTCTTGCAAATTATGCATAATTAGTTGATTTTAAGAGAATGAGCTTTATATTTTTTTTCTTTTTAGATTTATAAATAGAGCATACAATGCATCAAGCAAATAAGTATAAATATCAAACAACTAATAATCATTAAGTACACTCAATTTTTTAAAAAAAATTATATTTTTATTAATTTTCAAAATATAATTATAAGAAGTGATTACATCAATATATCTAAAAGAATTGAAAGAAAAATCTAATGAGATCGAAGAGATAGCACTAAGCGTAAGGATCTAAAATTTTTAGTTCTCTTCTAATTTTATAAAATTTATTTTTATTTAATAAATTTATAAAAATATCAACTAATTATTTTTTAAAATAAATATATTCAAGCATTGCGTCATTGTTTTGAACATGTTCTCTAATAAAATGGTGTCTAATTTTTATGTTTTTAGATTTTAAATATTATATATAATTTTTAATTAGATTAATTACATTAGTATTATCATATCTTATGAAAATGTTATTAAGTTTCATATCAAAATCTTCGAGTTGTTACTTAATCTATAGGATTTGAGTATAATAACTTTCGACTGTAATGTATTCGGTCTCAACTATAAATAATGTCACTGAATTTTACATTTTGCTAAATCATGAGATTAAGTTTATTTCAAAAAATTGATAAATTCTACTAATACATTTTCTGTCTAATTTATATCCAGCAAAGTTTGCATTTGAATATCTTATTAAGTCTATAGATGATTGTTTGAAAAATCATAAGCCTAAAGTTTAAGTACCTTTTAAATATTTCAATTTTTTTTAACATCATTTACTTATAATTATTTGGGATCAGATTAAAATTTTACACATATACAAACACTGAACATGATATCAGGCTTACTAGCAGTAAGATATAGTAAAGGTCCCATCATACCTTTATAAAGCTTTAAATCAATATTCTTACCATTCTCATCCTTATCTAGTTTGCATGAAGGATTTATGGGCGTGCCAATGCTCTTGGAGGTCTCTATCTCAAATCTTTTTAATAACTTTCTTGTGTACTTGCTTTGACAAATAGAGATCCCTTCTTTTATTTGTTTAATTTAGAGTCTAAGAAAGAATATAAGTTCTCCCATCATGCTCATCTCGAACTCCTGCATGAGCTTGGCAAAATTTTGATATAAAGTTTCATTAGTAGATCCAAATATGATATCATTAATATATTTTTATATAACAAGAGTACCATCAAGTTTTTTTTTTTATGAAAAGAGTAGTATCTATTTTTTCTCTGAAAAAAATATTTTTTAGTAAAAATTTATTAAGTCTTTTATAACATGCTCTAGGTGCTTGTTTCAGACCATATAAAGTCTTGTTTAATTTGAAAATATAGTTTGAGAAAGTATGATTTTCAAAATCAGGGGGCTGCTCTACATATACTTTTTTCATAATAAAATTATTTAGAAAAATACTTTTTACATCCATTTGAAATACCTTATAGTTCATGAAATATGCTCAAGCAAGCAAGAGTCTTATGACTTCTAATTAACCTAGCTACAGGTGCGAAAGTCTCATCAAAATCAATTTCTTCTTATTGATTATACCCTTTAGCTACTAATTTTGTTTTGTTTCTAATAATATTTCTATTTTCATCTAGCTTATTTCTAAATATCCACTTGGTTTCGATTATAGGATGATCATTAGTTCTAGTTATTAGGATCCATATATTATTTCTTTCAAATTGACTGAGTTCATCTTGCATTGCATTAATCCAATTATAATCTTTTTCAGCTTCATCAATGATTTTCGTTCAAAATGAGAGATAAAAGTAAAGTAATTATTAGCATCTCTAAGAGAAGATTGAGTTCTTACTCCATGTGTAGGATTACTAATTATAAATTTCTCGGGGTGGTTGTGGACATACCTCAATTCTCTTAAAAAATCATAGTACCTTGACACTATAAGAAAAATAAGTATTAGCGATGGCTATTAGTGACAGCAAATCAGTCATTGCTAATAAATAATTTTATCGATGGCAATTAGTGACGATGATTTTACCATCCTACTAATTTTTTTTTATTTTTTTAAAGATTATTAGCGATGGCATTTCTTCATCACTAATAAAAATATCACTAATTACCATTAGCGACGGCATTATTAGCGATGGTGTGTCCATCATAAAAAATAAATTTTTTTATTTATTATAATTATTAGCGACAGTGTGAAAAGTATTAGAGATAGCAGATACCATTGCTAATAATTATTAGCAACAGAACTATTAGCGACGAAATGTCCATTGCTAAAAAATAATTTTTTTTCTATTTTTCTCTGAATATAAAATAATTTTAAAATTTAAAGTTTATCTTCACCATTTATTATCTAAATAATTATCATTAAAGTATTATCATAAAAGATCACCTCAATCTGATGGCCTTAGATATGTCGATCATTAAAATTTGATTTCGATGGTCACAAATGAATGCATAATGATATGATAGATAGAGACCACCGATGAGTTCGAAAATTAACAACGATGACTTTGGTGATATTTGTAGCATACTATCAAAATTTTATTTTAATCAGACATCATTATCATGGTCAATTTAACATGAGATAATTTAGACTATTAAATAAAAATTGAGTGATCAAAAGATCAAACGACGTCCGATTATAATATAATTTTTTTAGATAAATGATCTTTACTACTATTTTGATTATTTATACAGTGATGATCGTAAAATTTAAATTGTGTATATATGAACGATCCAAAACTATATATCTCTTGATACTCATTCTTAAAATCCTTAAGTAATTATAGTTGTACTTTTGTAAAATCTACTTAACATGGATGGTTCATATATGCATGGTTTAGATTTTACGATCATCATCCATTACAAGAGATAAGACAATTAGCTATGCAAACAAAGCATAGCTAAATCTAAAAAAAAATATCATAAAAAATAACTACCGATGTAAAAAGCATCGGCAAATAAGCGTCGGCCATAGGAGATTCATTGATTCCATTTGCTGATGCTTATTTTTTAACATCGACAAATATTTAGTTTTGTCAATGTTTAGCTAAAGCATAGTTAGTTATATTTACCTACGCAGAAAGAAAGCATCGGCAATAATCAATTTAGCTATGCTTAAAAAGCGTCAGTAAATATATATTTAGCGATGGAAAAATTCTATTGAAAAAAGTTTCAATTTACCTATGCTTATCAAGCATTGTCAAATGTTTGTTTTGTGACACTAATTTTACATCATCAAATTTGATTAGTGACGTCACTTTAATGTCAAAAAATATTAAGTAGTGTTGCAAAAGGGTTTGTCGGAATCTGGGAGCTAATATCGTCATTTAGCAATGCTTATTTTACCTATGCTTATTTTTTGTCGGTAATATTATATTTAGCGATGCAAACTAAGCATAGGCAAAATAGCGATGCTAATTAACATCGATAATTATAGTTGACGTCACTAATGGTGGCATGTCCAACATCCTGACACACTCTTTGGCGATGCAAATGGATATATATGTTCAATTATAGATAAGTGAGTACGAATAGTCATACTCCATGTCAGATATGTATGAACATGGACTTGCACAGTTGAGGGCTTAAATCAATCTACCAGTGTGTTGTCTGCCATGTCTAAAATAAAAGACTTTCTTTCATATTTATCGAGAGCCAAAAGACTGTAGGCAAACTACAAGTTAATTTGTCACTTTGTGTCAGAAAATGATATGTCACAGATATAAACAACAACTAAAGAGAATATACATAGCATTTCAACTAACTCTTATTGGATGATATACCATATTAAATAAGTACAATGACCTTTATCCAAAAAAAAGGTAAAATGACCTTTAATGTAGCTTAAAATCTCTATTGGAAAGGCAAAAACCTTCAGCTCTATAGCCATGAAACCCTTACTGGTATCCAACCTTTCATGCAACTCATGAATGCAAAATTAGATTGCACCTTCTCCTCATCCTGTAATGGGAATACCACATCAAATTCCAAAGATGACATGTGGATCAAGTTTAAGTCCATACTAGTGTACTAAACACTATCATTAAGAAGGATGATCCCATAATCCAAGCACAATAATTTTAAAGGGAAAGTGATAATTAATGCTCTCAATTTATCAAGAATTGACTTGATTAGAATTTTAATGATCAATAGTTAATAAAAAGCCTGAGAATATAAGGTTAGGAGAGATAGTTGGGCTAGCCAAATAAACAATGCATGAATATTGGAATAGGCATTAATAGACTAGTATTTAAGTTGTCATTAGTCAAATTATTTCTTAGCATTTAAGATAGACCTATTTTTGAAAGATGACATTAATAGAATAAGCATTAATAGAAAAATATTTAAGTTGATATTAATTAAAATTATTTCTTAGCATTTAAGATGGACCCCTTTTCTGATAAGTAAATATAATAATTTTGAAGGTATTTCTGGAAATAAAAGATCAAATTCAATCTCCACTTCAACCAAAAAAAGAAAAAGATAGAAATTCTTTTGAAGCAAATAGATACAATTTGATTTATATTTTTCTTGAAAATATGTCCAAAAAAACTGAGGCCCTTAAGTCCCATTTTTATTTTATTTTTTTTTCACTTTACACTCATCTTAAAGCATGCACATAACACATGCTAACACGAATTAATATATTATTGTACTCTAGCATGGCATAGCACACCCTGTCCGACACTGCACAATGGTTCCCATCCCACCCATGGGCTAGGTGCCTAAAATTCAAGTCATCTTGGTGTTCTTCTAGCTTGCAAAAGAAGAGGCAAGGCACGCATGCAAAGGAGCAAGCATCTGCTCCATCTGCATGAAGAGGATAGAGAGGAGGAGAAGAAGGATTCCAGCTGAGAAGTAGAGAGCAAGAAAGAGAGAGAGAGAGAGCACGATGTCCGACACCTTCGTTGATTCATTCAGGATGGGCATGGACTTGTCCACCCACCCCCCACCTCCTTGACTTGCCCCTTCGATGATGATGACAACTATCTAGGCTATGGTTGGGTGTCACCTCTCCTCCAGTGCTTCAATGCCTTCTCCCCTGACGATATATGTCAAATAGAGACTTCTGCATTGAGAGAGAGCATGATGTCTAGCACCTTTGCCGATTTATTTGGGATGGGTGTGGACTCGCCCACCCACCTCCTGTTTCCATGACTTGTCCCTTTGATGATGATGACAATAATCTGGGCTACGACCCTCATATCTCCTCCATTGCTTCGATACTTCCTCTCCTAAGGATATATGTCAAACGGAGGCTCTGCCAACACAAAAGCCTCGATTTTAACATATATGTTAGATATATATTTAAGTTCCTACATATTTTGTTTAAGATAGAAAGTTCCTATTGATACAACTTAATTTGTTAATGAAACATAGAAAATCAATATAGTAGGTCCTTACTTATAATTATTCATATTCTTCATTGACATTCTCTGACTTATCAATATCATTGATGTTTTTTCACCTTTTTAAAACAATAAAATTCAAGCAGAACCCACATACCGAATCACATTCTTATTAAGATTGTGATCACATAATGGCTACTTGGCCCAAAAGCATTGTGGGCAGAGAATGTTCATAACAAATCATTAAAAGGCTAAAGGCCTATAACAATTATAATGCATTTTATGCTATATTGACCTACATATAGTAACAGAAGAACAAGAAAAATGATGTTATGAATATTTCATATTAACAAAAATTTATTATCTATCTACATAATAAATTAACATAATTATATCTTATATTCAATACAAGTAAATAGCAAACTTTGATATAACATCTAAAAGATCAGCATTCCCATGTTTGGACTTCTTTAACTAAAATTTTATATTTGCACTCAAATAGAACAAACCCTGTTTAAGCAACTTTGATGGTGGTTGATCATAACTGAGCATTTCATTATCAACATTCTAAATAGTAAAACTTTTGTTACACATATTTCTAGGACTATAATTCAATTTAAGGAACTCACATCCTACAGATTTTTCACAGCTTTCAACCAATGTGATTAGTTGTTTTCATTCAAGAACTTGTTGCACAATTTTTGGGAGGGAAACTCAACAAAAAATGAAGAATAAGGAGCCTACACCTACTAGAAACATAATTAAATTAGATTAAAAAAGAAAGAAATGAGCTATGTGTCACCTTTCACTCAACACATCCAATATGGACATAAGTTGGTCGCATAGAAGGTTCAATCAAACAAGATCTAACAAACATAAAATAAACTATGGAAAGCAAAGCCATCACAACTAGTGTTGTAATATCATCTTGCTCTAATATCACTTATTGTGCAGGATCTGGAACCACGCATTGTAGCAGAAAAAAAAAAAATAAATCAAGTACATGGATCAGCCAAAAGGCTCACCTCCATGGGGTATGCAAGTATCACTATGAGAAAAGATAAAATTTATAAGAAGAGATCGCATCCTTAACCCTCATACATCAATCTCTCTCTCTCAATAAGAAGCTCTCCTTCACAAAAGCTCTCTCTGTAGGAGACCTCCTAAATCCCTGAAACGATTGCTGTCCTCTGCCTGACAGTCTACCTGAAGCTCTTGCTTCTATTTTCTATTGGTACCTCTCAACCTCTACTCTTCACCATCTGATGCTTCAGGTGCTCTGCCAACTGCTACCATAACACAGATCTTTCTCGATCTATCCACAGGCCTTTTAAAGACCTGAATCCAAGCTCTGATTGGAGATGCACTCCGATTATCACCCAAACACGCCTTTGAATTGTCAGATCTCGATTGGCTTTTTCTTGGGCCGTTTGATCATGCCTCATCGCATGCTACACGCCCCTTAATCATGCTGATCAAGTATCCAGCTGTCAGATCAAACTCGTAATGCCTTGGGAGCCATCGGATCGTGCAACCACTAGTGGGAAATGCCTCCGAAACGAGTTCGATACACGGCGGACTGCAAGAAATGCTCTCATAGTCCATGGCTCCTCATATGGGCTACAGGTCCATGACAGATCGAGGTACACCAGCACTATCACATGCTGTGGGCCGCGTGCTCGTGCATCCATTGGGCTGGCTCGCGTGTGCCCATGCACATCCACACTAGGTAGTGCATCTACAGCCAGCCCACACATGGAACGTCGAGCTTGGGTTGCTCGGTTGTAGCCTCTACCGGCCTATGGGTCCCTCCGATGGCCCATAGGCCTTACTAGCCATCATATTGACTTCTTTCATATGTATCTTCGCTGTCTGGACTCCGTTTGAGCTATTTTTGGGCTCGTTGAAGTTCGTTCGTCATTTTGGACCTCATTCTGGGCTTATTATGGATCAAATCTTAAAGTATCAAATTTCAACAATCTTCATCTTGTCTCGATATTCGGTCTCTTCCTAACTCTGAGAGCTTTTGGATCTCCTCACGCCCATACCCTAGGACAAACGCTTGCTGATCATGGATGGATAAATATGGAAGTCGAGTCAGACTGTTCTATCCCAACTCTATCGTATACTGTGCTCCTCTTGACTTGAGATCTTCTCAGAATAATCTCATGCGGCAATAGAAATCTCACCTTACGATATTGCCTCTCATTCTCTTGAGTCTCGTGTCTCGTATTTGATCCACCTCCACCTAGAGCTCCACCTCGCTCTGGACTCTCCTCGGCTCTTGAAGCTCCACCTCGTATTGGACTCCCCACAGATAGTAATGTCCTCTCATTCTCTTCTTTTTCTCCAATATCACCCTATCGCCATGCAACACCTTCAGGATTTCTCCATCAACTCTCCACCTGTAGCCAGTCGAATCCAGTCTGCTCAGTGAAATAATATTTCATCTGAAATTGGATATATATCGGACCTTCCTCAATCTCCTTACTACACCATCATGTATCCTCCTGCTGACCGTCTCGATACCTTTGATCGCATGGCATGATCTATCTGACAGATGAATAATACCCTCACTGCTCTCTAAAAAATCAAACAGCTCCTCTCTGCAATATATATAATAGGTGCATACAAAATCTAAAACTACTACTAGAAAGAAGTAGATACCTCATTAAATATCACTAAAACATCATCCTCTGACTCGCTACTAGCCGTCGCTGCAGTAGTCCTCATCCGATCTCTCCATTGTGGATAATCTCTGACTAGATGCCCCAACTCATCACATTAGTAACATATGATCTTGCTCAAGTCCTTCATCTTGAACTTGGACCACCCTCGTCGTGATCTTCTGTCGCTCCATCTGTCACCACTTGCTCCTTCAGAAACTATCAAAGCTGAGCTACCATTACCTAATCTTGAAGCTGGATTCTCCCTCCTAAGAATCTCATTTTAAAGAATCATCATGGTTACCTCATCCATCTTAATGGTACTCTTTCTCACTAAAAGAGCAGTCATCAAGGACTCATACGAAGGAAGAAGCGACGCTAGCAAGACCAACATCCTGATCTTCTCCTCAATTTTCTTACCAATACTGAGGAGGTTGGTGAAGATCTTTTGGAAGTGGCTGAGATACTCCTATATGCTCTATCCTTCAGTCATCCATAGTTGGTAAAACTACCTCCAAAGAAAAAAATATTGGTGAAAGACTTCTCCATATACAACTTCTTGAGCTTCGACCACATCGCTATCGAAAAAATCTCATCAAGCACATAAATTATCACATCATCTGCTAGGTACAAGCAGATCATACTCATCATCTACATCTGAAGCTGCCTCCAATCCTATATCTCTATGGTAGTCGGCTTCTTCTCATATAAGAGAGCATCGATCAACCCTTATTGGATGAGCACGTCCTTCACCCTCATTTGCCATAAGAAGAAATTGCTCTTTCCATCAAATCTATTGATCTCCATCTTGATTGAGCCTATCTTCTCTATCTTCAATCTTGATCACAACCACCACAACCTGTATCCTAGTACTGCTTAGCTTTGATACCAATTGTTGTGATATTACCTTGCTCTGATACCACTTGTTATGCAGGATCTGGTACCACGTGTTGTAGTAAGAAGAAAGAAAAAATAAAATAAAAAAATAATCAAGTACATGGACAGTCAAAAGGCTTGCCTCCATGGAGCATGCAAGCTTCACTATGAGAAAAAAAAAATTATAAGAGAAGATCACACTCTCAACCCTTGTACACCAATTCCTTTCTCTTTCAACAAGGAGCTCTCCCTCACAAAAGCTCTCTCTCTAAGAGACCTCCTGAACTCCTGAAATGATCGCTGTTCCCTGCCTGATAGTTTGCCTGAAGTTCCTGCTTCTACTCTCTATTGGTGCCTCTCAGCCTTCGATCTCTACCATTTGATGCTTTGGTACTCTGTCGACTGCTACCACAACACAGATCCCTCTCGATCTGTCCACAGGCCTTTTGAAGATCTAAATCCAAGTTCTGATCGGAGATGCACTCCGACTATCATCCGAACACACCTCTGAACCATCAGATCTCAATCGACTCATCCCTGGGCCATTCGATCACACCTCATCGTGTGCTGCATGCCCCCTGATCATGCTGATCAGGCATCCTACTGTCAGATCAAACCAACAATGCCTTGGGAGACGTCAGATCATGCAACCACCAGTGGGAAATGCCTCCGAAACAAGTCTGGTCCATGGTGGACCATGAGAAGTGCCTGAGAAACACTCTCGCGGTCCACGGCTCCTCACATAGACCACCAGTCAATGATGGACTAGGGTACACCAGCACTATCGCGCACTATGGGCCACGCGCCCGTGCATCCACTGGGCCGACCCGTGCATGCTCAAGCACGTCTGTGCTGGGCCTCGCACCCACAGCCGGCCCGTGCACTACCATGCATGCTCACTCCACTAGTCTGTGAGCTGTACCAGCCTCCATGCTGGCTTCTCTAGTGCGTATCTTCGCCGTCTGGACTCCATTTGAACTGTTCTTAGGCTTGTTGGACTTCATTCGTCATTCTGGATCTCGTTTTGGTCTTATTATAGATCGAATCTCAAGACATCAAATCTCAACAACTAGAACATAATGAATAATTTGAAACATCAATCAAATATATTTCACAAAATTTAAGCCTCAACCATCAACATGTTGCTCAAACCACCAACTAAATTGTTCATGTTTGGATCAAGATAAAATTCCATTCCAAAAATCAATATCAATTATTTAAATATAGTTTTTGATTAAAAACAAATCTAAAGCTATCAAAAACCTCTTTTCTATGCTGATCATAACATCAAAATATATCATTCTCTTAAGCAGCTATGGAATCCAAAGCCAAAGGTGAAAATTTGGTATGGAGTAGGAAATATGTTGATGATGCCAAAAATCTTCTGCTTTTCTAGTGCAAAGGTTCATTGCTTGACTAAGTTTTAATAGATGACTAATTTGATCAAACAGAATTTAACTCAAATATAGCTACACAATGTAAAGGATACAAAAAGAATTAAGAGGAAAAGTTTACAGACCTTTCCATCAAAAACTAGAGATGCCAGACCAATATTCCATATTTTTTCCATCTAGAAACAGCCATAGATTGTATAAAACTAAAAACACTATAGATGGATATAATGAAATTTTGAGAGTTAGACAAGAAAATTAATCTCCGATGGCTGTTTACCTGAACCAATATCAAAAAACAAAAATAAAAAAACTCAAAAAACCCTTAGATTTTTGTCAATATGCAAGACCCCTAAAACACCCAAAGATTTTCTTTTGTCAAGAATGAAGGGGACATGCAAAGAAACTCCATACCTCAAATCAATAGTATTAGCAAATTCTCGACCAAAGAGGCCTCTTTTCCAGCCTCTGCTCATAGTATGATATCTTAGAGCGCTCTCTCTCTCTTACTACAAACCCAATCTTAACAAAAAAATCAACACATTGAGGCTTTTCCAGAGTGCAGAATCCAAATCAAATTCTCTCAAAACTCTCAAAAAAATTCTTTAAAACTTATAAACCCAAGCCATAACCCTAATCCCAACCCAATCCATAGCATCTTGAAGGCATAGAAAAGTACTAGGGTCTACAGTGTTGGAGTTGTGGAGGGCAAGTAGGGGTTCGTGGGATTGGGGGGCAAGGGAAGATGGCTAGCAGAGGTATCTTTGAGATTTCAGATGTCCATAGAGCTCCAACCATAAACTCTAAAAACAAATAGAATCCTCGAGTCTAGAGCTCAGAAGCTCCTCTTAGACCATGACAAACTATATTGTGGTCGAGAACTCACAGATCTCACTACAAGGAATTTGATTTTTAACGATGAAATTTTAGCGATAAAATTTTTTCGTCACAAATAATTAAACTTTTGCAATGAAATTTAAATTTTATCCCTAAAAATTAGGTATTTGTGATGAAAAAAATTTTGTTGCAAAAAGTTATATCTTTTGCAACGAAAATTTCATTTTTGTTGCTAGAAGTTGATCTTTAGCGATGAAATTTTTTTTTTATTGCAAAAAATAATATTTTTTATGATGAAATATTTTTTTCATAGCAAAAAAAATATTTTTCTATGATGAAAAAAAATTTTGTCGCAAAAAATTACATTATTTGCGATGAAATTGATATTTCATTACAAAAAATAAGGGCTTTTCCGACCAATTTTATTTATATTTAGCGACGAAACTATTTCATCGCTAAAATTTATTTTGTTGAAAAAATTTAAATATTTTGTGATGAAATTTTATTTTTCATTGCTAGAAATTGATCTTTAGCGATGAAATTTTTTTTCATCGCAAAAATCATTTTTTTTGGCGACGAAAAAATTTTTTGTTGCTAAATTTTTTTTTGTGATGAAAATAATTACGTCGCAAAAATTTTGATTTTTTGCGATGAAATATTTTTTTCGTTGCAAAAAACTTGATTTTTATGATTATTTTTTTATATTTACGATGAAATTTAAATTTTCATCATAAAAAATTAATCATTTTTGATGAAAAAATTTTTGTTGCAAAAAATATAATTTTTTGCGATAAAATGTTTACTTTTCACAATGAATTTATTTCATCGCTAAATATTTTTTAATTAAAAAAAGGACTTTGAAATAGGGCAAAAATTTGCCCTAATCAAAATTTTGCCCATGCCACCGCGGTCGTTAGAGCTCTTTCTCCTTTCCCGATCTCCGACGACAATCCTTCCTCCCCGATCGTCGGTCATCCTTTCGGTAAGTGCTCTCCCTCCTCGCCACCATTCTCTCTCTCTCTCCCTCCTGGCCACCATTATCTCTCACTCTCCCTCCCCGCCGCCGTCGAGCCCTCCCTCCCCACCACCGTCATCGCTCGAGCCCACCCCCCATCTCCGATCGAGCCCACTCCCTAGCGCGCCGTCTCCCTCCCGCCTCGCCACCCTCTCCTCCACGCATCGTCCTATTTCTTTCTTTCCCTCTCGATCTCCACTGTGTCACCATCGGTCGAGTCCTCCCTCCCCACCACCATCGTCGGTCGAGGCCTCCCTCCCCCATGGGTGGTGGAAAGCATCACTCCTCTGCCGCCTCCACCTCCGAGAAGAAGAGTAGGCCATCTCCCAGTCCCCCCTTCACCGCAGATAACCTCACGCCTGTCCTCTCCCTCCTCGCCTCCACCGTCTCCCTCTCCCTCCGCTTCCTCTCTGACTCCGACCTACTCCTCCTCCCCTCCCAAACCCTGTCCCTCGAATCCTCCCTCTTCTTTGCCTCCTTCTCCCTCTCTCGCCTACTCTCCCTCCTTCCCTCCAGTTTCCGCCAATCCCTCGAAACTCTAACCCTAGAGCCCTCTCCTTCATCTTCTTCCTCCTCTTCTTCTTGGTTCCTTCGCTTCCTCTCCTCCTCCTCCTCCTATGGCTTTGATCCTCGCTGGATCGAAGTTTTTTGCATGTCCAAGCCTTCCTTCTACCTCCTCCTCCAGCATCTCTCCCCGTCCTCGGTGGCTTCGCCTGGTTCTCCGTTGAGGGAGAGTTGAAAGGGGGGTCGGTGATCGCCCTGGGGTTGGTGGATTCAGAAGGGAGGTTCCTTGATGTCTCACTCTCCCTCCCTCTCTTTCTCACACTTCCTCCCTCCCCATCGTCGATCGAGCCCTCCCTCCCATCGCCGATCGACCCCTCCCTCCCCTGTCTCCCTCCCTCATTTTCTTTCTCAGTCTCCCTCCCTTACTTTCTCTGTCACTCTCCCTGTCTCCCTCTCTTACACCTGGCTTGTCTGGTTTCGTAGGGCCACCGCTGCCGGGCCGCCACCACCATCGTCGGTTGCCATCACCGTCACTGCATAGCTATCGAATTCATGGAAGAGTTGAAGGTGAGAATAATTTTTTTAATTTATATATTTTTTAATTTTTATTCTTTTTTTCTCAATTAATTTTAGCCATTAGAAGTAATTATTTATTATTTTAGTAATTAGATATAATATTAGATATAATTATTTATTTGATATAATTAATTTTAGTTATGATTTAAAATATTTTAAAAATAAAAATAATTATAATAATAATATATTAATTGTAGCATAATAAATTTATAAGCCTTAGAATTTTCATTCGAGGATAGCGTGCATAAACCAATATTTTTTTTTATGAAAAAAATATTGGTGCTTTACACACTATTCTCGAATTGTCCTCGTGGACAGTTTGGGCATGTGAATAAATTTAATATTGCAACACATGTGCTTCTACATCGCAGAGTTTTATCGATATTTTCGATCATGTTCTCTAGATACATAGCACAACTTTAATGCTTGTGTATCTGGAGAACTGCGTCGAAATACTGTCGAAATTTTTTTGGTATAGAAGACATGTATTGCAATATTAAATTCTTACGTTCTTGAATGGGATAGGACCATCACCCTATAGGTAGGAGATATAAGGCGTTAGTCAACTATTATTACATAAAATTGATTGTATAGTTTGCATCATAAATATGTAGGTATGGATCGTGGTTGGATGCCATTGTATGATAAGTTCTGTCCTGAGTATATTATGGGTGTGACGTCTTTTATGAATGTGGCATCCAATCATACTAGAGAAGATGGAAAAGCTCATTGTCCATGTCGTCGATGTAAAAATTTATTTTGGTGTACCTTATCGGACATTCAGAATCATTTATACGAACACGGTATAGATGTGACTTACAAGAGATGGACTTGTCATGGTGAAGATTTGCCGACTAGCTCGAGCATGTTGTCCAGGAGTCCCATAAATTCATCATCAGTCGGTGGATCATGCGTCATGAAAGACAAACACTCGGTGCAGAAGATAGAGAAATTTTAGAGGATCTCCATCCGAAATTATTTGAAGTAAATGTAGAAGCGAGAGTAGAACATCAGCATCCCATTCCGAGACAAGAAGCTGAAGAGGATAGTAACATATCTATAAATGATAGATTCGAGCGTCTATTAAGAGATGCACAAAGTGATGTTTATCCTGATTGTAAGAAGTACTCTCTGTTGTCCGTCATAATAAAGTTATTACATATGAAGATATTTGGTAAGTGGTCAAACAACTCGTTTAATTGGTTACTCAAATTTTTGAAGGACCTACTGCCAGAGGGAGAGTTACTTCCGTCAAATCATTATGAAGCCAAAAAATTATTGAAAGGACTCAATTTGGGAGTCAATGACTTGGGCCTATGCTGTGAAAAGATACATGCATGTCTGAATGATTGTGTTCTGTTTCGGAAGGATAAAAAAGATCTACAAGCATGTCCGATTTGTCATTCAAGTAGATGGAAAAAAAGTTGTGATAAGTATAAAAAGAAAAAGAAAATACCATACAAGATTTTGCGGTACTTTTCGATTACACCATGATTGCGTTGATTGTTCATGTCGAGGCATACTGCTTGTGACATGCGATGGCATAAGGAGGAAAACAATATCGACGATGATGTCATGAGACATCCATCAGATGGAGATGCGTGGAAACATTTTGATTGTGAACATCCATGGTTTGCAGCTGATTCACGAAATGTCAGGCTAGGGTTGGCAACAGATGGATTTAATCCATATGATAATCTTAGTACTACTTATAGTATGTAGCCTGTTATGGTATTTCCTTATAATTTACCACCATGGAAGTGCATGAAATCACCTTTTAATCTACTGGCCTTGTTGATCCCGGGTCCCCGTGCCCCTGGAAGAGACATAGACATATTTTTAGAGCCGTTGATCGAAGAGTTACAATATTTGTGGGAAGAAGGATGCGAAACGTATGATCATATTGTAGGAGGCATCTTTCGCATGCATGCAGCACTGCTTTGGACAGTTAATGATTTTTCTGTATATGGTGATATTTCTGAATGGTGTACAAAAGGGTATAAAGTATGCCCAACTTGTAACGATGATATTACATCAGACTGTATTCGTGGAAAGATTTGTTTTACCGGCCATCGACGTTTCTTGCCAGATGATCATAAATGGAGGAGAAGACTTAAGTTCAACGGCAAGCATGAACGACGTGCGCAGCCATGATTCTGGTCTATGGATAATATTTTAAATCAGTTACCCAACCCACAGGATGTTATATTTGGTAAGGGTCTGGCCAGCCAAGTAGGGGTGCGAACAAGTATCGAAAATTGAAGAAAAAGGAGCAAGTTGTTTGATCTTCCATATTGAAAAATACTTCTTCTTCAACATAATCTTGACGTCATGCATATTGAAAAGAACATATTTGATAATGTATTTTATACCATTCTCAATATCAAAGGAAGAACGAAGGATACCGTGAAGGCTCGTCTTGACTTAGAGGATATGTGAATTAGAAAGGAATTACATTTGATTCGATGGGGGGATAGGCTGGTGAAGCCATTGGCATGTTATATATTGAACCGAAGAGAGAGAAATCAATTTCTTTCATATTTGAGATCAGTGAGGTTTCCTGATGGATACGCCTTAAACTTGAAATGGTGCATCAAGTCAAAAGATGGGAAGATCGTCGGGATGAAAAGTCATGATTGACATGTGCTTCTACAACATGTGCTTCCAGTTGGTTTGCGCGGATTGTTGCCGGATAATGTGTGTGATGCGTTACTTGATCTGGTAACTTATTTTTGAGACTTATATGCGAAGACATTGAGACAAAGTCAGATCGACATATTGGAGAAGAAGATTATCATTACTCTCTGTAAGCTCGAGATGATATTTCCTCCCGTCTTCTTTGATATCATGGTGCATCTTTCTGTTCATCTTCCACATGAGACTAGATTGGGTGGGCCAGTACATACAAGATGGATGTACCCAATTGAAAGATAATTGCATGGTATTGTAATATTTATTATTTATTATTATATTCTTATTATATGTGATATCAATTGATAATTTATTGAATAGGAAGATGCGAGAATACAAGAGTGCCGTCGCTAACAAAGCACGGCCTTAAGGTTCAATAGCAGAGGCACATGTTATGAATGAATGTCTGACATTCTGCTCTATGTACCTTCGGAGAGTGGAGACCAGATTTACAAGGCCACAATGAAATATAGATGTTGACGAGATTCTGACCGATGGATTGTCCGTGTTCTCCAATGTTGCCCGATCATATGGTAAAAATTTTTTTCGAATGTTGACATCACAAGAAACGGATGACATGCATTGGTATGTGCTAAACAATTGCGAGGAGGTAGAAATGTACATGATGTGAGTATATACATTTAATTTTTATTTATTGATATATCAATGAATGTACGTGGACTCTAAATTAAAATATACATGGTATTACTGTATCACTTCAGTGAGCACGAAAGTGATCTCAGAAGAATCAATCCTACATTAGCAGTGGTACGACATAGAAATCAATTCGCATCATGGTTTGACGAATGGGTAAGTTATGTTAATGTTCATCCATGATTAAAAGTTTGTTTATATAGTATTTATTTTGTCAAATTTAACTTGCTTATTATTTTTTTAATTGTATATAGCTCAACTACGTATAGACAATTCTAACTATATCAGTAATGACTTAGTCGCACTTGCATGAAAACCTGACAGACATGTATCAGTATATTCAGCATACATAGTCAATGGTGTGCGGTTCTTAACGAAAAATCACGATCACGATCGAACCACACAGAATTATGGAATAAGCGTGGAGGGCGAGCACAAGGGTGAAATAATAGATTTTTTTGGTGTTCTGCATGAGGTTATAGAGTTGAGATATAGTGGTCTTCGATGGATTATTTTATTTAAGTATCGATGGTATGACTTAGTATGACACAGGTCAATTGTTATAGATCCTCAACTCGTCAGTGTCCATACTGATCATGTATGGTATGAAAGTGATCCTTATATTTTTGCAAAGCAAGCGAGACTAGTGTAGTATATTGATGATAATAAAATGAAAGAGCCTTGGCGAGTTGCAATAAGGGCTCAGCATAGGCATTTGTTTGATCCCGCACTTTTCATATGCCTGAACGATGAAGATCTAGAGAATGAAGTCCGTGTAATTATTGAAAATGAAGCATATCAAATGCAAGCACTAGATAACATATTAGTGCCAGATGACACGATTGACATAGGACAATTACAAAGAGACGACTATGAACTTGAGGATGTTTCTATTGTTGGATCGTCGATAAGGGCACGGGCATGAGCATGATCCAATAATGACTTCATTAACGATGATGATGATAGTACTTTAGGGTCGAAGTCTTCTATGACTCCCGTCGAAGATGACTATATGGACACGAGTTCAGAATCTGAGAACAATAATTAATATGAATAAGTAATTCAATTTATTTTTTTTGTTACATCATGTAATACTTGAGTTTTTTTGATTACGTGCTGATTTAAATTATTTTAATTATTGCAGCATCATGACTGGTCCTAGACGTAGACGTTCACGGGGTAGGCAGCAAGCTCCACTTAATGATACACATCCTCACTTTAGCATTTTGCATGATGAGTCAGAGGATTTAAATGAGACTCAGTTGTCCGAGTCCACAGAGTAGACTAGTGCTCAGCCAGAGCTTGCCCAGTCGGAGATCATGGCACCACAACATCATCCCCTTATAGGTACATCTCTATCAATTTATAAACCATATATATGTTTTTGTTATATGCATTTAGTGATACATGATATATGTTCATTTCATCAATTTTTACATGCAGGAACACAGCATCGACGTGTAGTGCGTGGTCCTAGTAGGGGTCTTGTTTTGGAAAAATATGTGCATACGCACAATGAAAAGCTGAAGGTACAGATATTTTGAAATCATCCGATTGGCACAGAGGCTAGTATTATCCAAATGAGATCAGTTTGTATATGTGGAATCATTTTTC
This sequence comes from Elaeis guineensis, assembly GCF_000442705.2. Classification (NCBI taxonomy): domain Eukaryota; kingdom Viridiplantae; phylum Streptophyta; class Magnoliopsida; order Arecales; family Arecaceae; genus Elaeis; species Elaeis guineensis. The sequence goes on along the minus strand of NC_025996.2, from coordinate 139,311,255 downwards.
GTGGGCTGGTGAAAATTTCAAGCATGTAGCTCCTCGATACCGTGATGCTCTAGTCTCTCACATCAAGGTAAGAACTAAATTTGGATGTCTTGCATATCATTACATGATCCATATTATTTTTGATTATATAAATAAATATGTTATTATATGAATAATTTTATGTATTTGCTTTTTGGTATGATGACTGTGTAGGATAATATTGACTTCGAAAATTGCACCGACGAAGAAGTGACGGCATGTATTTTCAAAATGACTGCAAATAGATACAGAGATCGACGATGTAGGCTTCATAAATACTATAATGAGCTGCAGGCGAAGGAGATTGATCCTGTGACCCAGCCATACAGAAATTGGGTTGGGTCTAGTGACGATTGGCAGTGGTTATGTGAGCATTTTGGAAGTGAGGCATTTCAAGTATGTCTAGTGTTTCAAGTTATTTTAATTTTGTTATGTCCTTTATTGATTATAATTGTATGTATTTTGTAGCAACGATCGAATGCGAATAAGGTGAATAGGAGTAAGATTGATTCTATTCACACGCAAGGAAGTGCCTCTTTTGCACAGGGAATAAAAAGGATGGTACGTAACTATATTTACAATCATACTTTGTAACTTCTTATTAAATATTTATATTATTTTGATATCTTTTTTCTTCTTTTTTTTTATTTGAATAGGGACTATCCGGAGTCGACGCCTATGCTAAATTCTATCAAAACAAGAGTGGCAAGTTCGTGACCGAGGAGGCGAGGCAGCATCATGTAAGTATCATTACTCTACATTTTGAATACTTTTAAAGAGTTTGAAAAAAATTTATGATTTTATTTGATTTATTGTGAAGAAAAAAATGTTACAATTGAGAGAGCAGGCGACGAGGGAGATTGGATCTGATGGTGATACTGGATCGCAGCAGGTTTGTTTGATGACAGATGATACGATTTTGGATACTGTCCTCGGGCGACAGCTAGGATCTGGTCATAGCATGCGGTTCAAAAAATCACGCAATTCATCATCCGACCGATCTGGTGATGCATCAGTGCCAGAGACAGTTAGGACATCCATGAGCATAATGCAAGATCAGATTAGTTACTGGATGAATCGTAGTCAGACGCTCGAGAGGATAGTGGCTACGATGGCGGGATGGCTTAGTATTGATGTTTCTGAGTTAGCACCTCTACAGTCACATGATGCCGCCTTTGCACCACCATCGCGACATATATCAGGTCAGGGATCGATGCCTGGAGAAGTGAACGAGGCCAACGAGTTAGATCATACCTAGTTTGTAGTTTTTATAAATTTAAAATGGTGTATGGACTTATATTTTTGTATATGACTACGATGGTTATGAAACTTTTTATTACTTGGAATTGATATTTTGAATTAAAATATTTCTATTGTGTTAATATATTTTTATGTAAAATATATTTCATCTGAGAATTTGTATTTGAGCAGATTTTTTTTGATAAAAAAAATAAAAATTTAATTTTTTATCCAAAATTTAATTTAGTGATGAAATATTAATTTCGTAGCAAAAAAATTGTGAACCCAAAAAAATAAAATTTTTATTATACATTGTGATGAAATTTTTTATTTCGTTGCTAATTTTACAACGAAAAAATAATTTTATCGCTAAAAGTATCAATTTTTTATGACAAAATTTTTATTTCGTCGCCATTATCATGATGAAATTTTTATTTCATCATCATTATCATGATAAAATTTTTATTTCATCATCATTATCATGATGAAATTTTTATTTCATCGCAATTATAGCAACAAAATTTTTATTTCATCGCAATTATAGCGATGAAATTTTTATTTCATCGTAATTATCGCGATGAAATTTTTGCAATGAATTTTTTTGCAATGAATTTTACAATGAATTTTGTCATCATTTTTTACGATGAATTTTTTTTCGTCGTAAAATATTACAATGAAAGAAAAGTTTCATCGCAAACAATAAGAAGATATTTTTTTTAATCACTATATTTAGCGATGAAATTATTTTCATCGCTAATATTTGTGATGAAATTTAATTTTCATCGTTAAGATAAAAAAAATAAAAAAATAAAAAAATATTTTTTACGATGAAATTATTTTTCATTGCAATTTTAGCGATAAAAATTTAAGCTCTTGCGATAAATTTTTCTCATCGCTAATACAACGAATACTTCATCATCTAGGTTGACTATTTTTTGCGATGAAATAAAATTTTTTCGTCACTAAGGTCTTTTGCTACGAGGCTTTCCCTACAAATTTTTAGCGATGATATATTTCGTTGCAAATATTTATAGCGACGAAAAATTTTTGTCACAAAAAATTAATTTTTTTGTAGTGTCTCTCACCAAAACCCTCAAAAATTATAGATAATACTCCAATCTATGCATGTAATTAGGAGATCAGAGCATAAGGATATGAAGACAAAGTGGAGAAGTTTGTTACCTATCTTTGAGGAAAAGAGAGGAAGAGATCAAGGTCAGGCTTCCCCTTTAGTTTTTGGAGCTTTCTAAACCCCGATAGAAAATGCTCACAATCTCCTTTGGTGGAGACCAAGACGAGGAGGAGGAGGTGGATATTGATGCTTATAAGAGGAGGGGGTGGCGGATGGCACTCAATAGCTTAGGCATGCAATGAAGGAGAAGGGAGATTGAAGTAGAAGTAGAGGAGGCTTAGGGTATTATTTAGGTTTAGTGGAGTCTAACGATGCTTATAAATGTTGTCTAGAATTATGACCTAACAATGCTTATAAGTGTCGTTAAAAGTTATTTTTTTATTAAATTTTTAATAAGCATGAGGAAGTAGGGTGGAATATTTTACATTTGCCAATGCTTTAAACTAACATCAGCAAATAAAAGTCAACTATTTTTCTTTCTTTTGTAGTGCTGGCTACCCCGATCAAGACTACCTAAATATTCAAATATTAGAGGGATTAGTTAGAGAAGAGAAGAAACTACTATATAGTTTTTCTTTCTCCCTTCCTCGTATTGTCTGAGTTCTCCTTTTAGAGTAATATTCATATCAAAGCCACTCCTAATAAAGAAAATATCTAACATTTTTCCAAAGAGGAGAGAGACAATAAAGAATATTTTTTTATCTTATTCTTGCATCAAAAGTGCTTGAATAATGGATTTCATTATGTGCTTTCCATCATGATTGCACATACGACTTAAAGAGTTTTTCAAAAGTGGAAAATACATGATTCAACCCTTTCGATGCATTATGGATAGAGCATTCAGTTGGGTTGTGGATACATTATTAAAGACCATTTTAGTGTAGTTTTGTATACTGATCGATGCAACTATTTTGCCAGCACTAATAGTGCTAGAGGCAGAGCTTCAGGCTGCTTAGAGGGGTTATTGATAGAGGTCACTCATCTTCGATTCAGGCGTATATGGCTTGAAGGTGATTCTAAAACTATAATGAGCTGGATTTCCATAGGTACAAGAAATCATGTAATGCATAACTTATTGATATCTTCTCACCCTCTGTTGCTAGATATTGCTATTTTTTACTCTCAACTATACTTCTTCTCCATTACCCACACATGTAGAGAAGTTAATCAACCTATAGATTATTTATCTAAACTCTATGCTGATTTGGGTGTATGCTCGTTCTCTTCTTCCTCCTGATATCCAATCTCTTCAAATAGCCGAGATGGCTAGTATTTGCTTTCCTAGATATAATATTTCTTACTTTTTTTGGTGGGGCATAAGCCCCGGCCCTATGTACTAAAAAAAATCCTATGGATCCTAAGAGTTTCATTTCTCATGAATTTCACAAGATAACTCCCCAAAAATCCAAATTTACATCATGTTTTCTATATCATTTTTATTCTTAAGTATGCTTTTATTTATAACAAAAAATCTTATATTATAAGAATATTTTACATGTGTTATGTTTGAATGAACTACAAGTAAAGCTGACTTACTAGATTTTTGGCTCACTTTTATTTTCCCTTGTTTTTTTTCAGATGCTAATAAATAATGTAGATGGGATAATAGGCTATGAGCGAAGGAACTAGGGTATAGAAGTTATCCTTTTTATTAAATAAATACTATATGTAGCTGACGTTATTCGAGTTAGAAAATAATGTTGGAATTTACAACGTGGATATTTATCATTTTAAGAGATATTAAGTATTCTTGTTTATTTGTATTGATATCTTATGGAGTTTTTTCTTAGATCTTGGATAAAATTCTATGAGATGTGCGGCCGTTTGTCTTGTTTGTGTTTGTACTAGTGGGGCTGGGGTGTGACACAATGTCACGAGCTTGTACAAATGCAGTGAGAAAAACTAATGAGATAGGTGGGCGCGCAAGAAAGAGATTCCTATGAGTATTGGATTTTGTCATGCTTGACATTTGCTTTTCCTTTCTTCCCAGCTTTCCATTTTCCATGTTCATACGGACAATGACTGCAAATGCAAAGCGAGATCTTTAGATGCATTGTATCCATCTTTTTTATCCAAATTAACTAAAGGGACCGATAGTTTGAAGAAGATTTGATATCCTTAAAGTGAAGCTACAAAGATCTATGTGGACAATCAATTAGCAATAGCATTAGCAAAGAATCATGTTCATCATGAACAAAGCAAGCACATCGATGTTCACTTCCATTTTATTAGAGATCAAACAACAAAAAAGGAGGTTCAATTAGAGTACATCAAGTCTGGAGATCAAGTTGCCGACATTTTCATCAAGCCCCTTAATTTAGAATTATTTCATAAAATAAAGATATTGCTTGGAATGGCAGATGGTAAGAAATTTGGTTTAAGAGGGGGTGTTCGAATTTGTAAACCAAATTAATATTATCTTGTTATTAGTAATGATGTTTAGTTTTTTTCTATGAAATTCACTAAGAATACCTCTACATGTATAAAATCAAAATGTTACTTATATAAAAATTAGAAATATGGCTCTTAATATCTTGTATAGAAGGTAGTTGAAGGGCTATAAAATTCATTATATAAAGGAATGTACTTGAGCCATTTTGAATTAAGAGACTGGAAGAAATTTCAAACAAAGTTAAAAATTCTCTTCTACTAATAAATCTACTCTCTTCATCTCTTGTATGAGAAATACTATAAATAATCTTCTCCAGTGTTCTCTCATACTAATCAGAGATAGGCCAACTTCCTTTCGTCCTTATTGGAGCCAACCAACTCTCTTAGATTTAGGTAGATTATTGAACTCAATATGGACCATGTTGACCACTACAAGTATTCACGAAGATCACTAGATTCGACATGAATTATTTTATCCACCATAAGTAGGACTCGATATGGACTACTTTGGCTACTACGAATACTCAAGTAAGCTATCAGACTCGATGTAGGCTACCTTCACCACTACGAGAACTCAATGTGGATCATGTTGGCTATTACGAGTAAGAACTGGATATCTTTTCAAGATCTACAACTTTACACCAACTCCTTATGGGGTTGAATTGGGCCAAAATTTTATTGTTTGGGCTAAAAAATGGACCAATCAAACTAAAACTTTTCTTTTCTAAAGAAACTTTGACCAAATATTATCTTTCACTCTATGAAAAATTAAGTAATTAATAGAAGGAAAAATTAATGTAGAAATTGAAATCTATTTTTTATAGACTTCTAGCATTTTTTTTCATGATTTTTTATATTAATCATGTTTATTTGGAGACCTAGTTTTATTTGAACTAGGAAGAGGATTTTAATTCAAATTATTCAAGGATGGACATATTTTTAAGATATAAGAAAATAAATCCGGCCCAAATTATATAAGGGTAAACCTTATTATTACAAATAAAAGCTACGTACCTTAGTTTATATAAGGTAGAGAATCAAATAAAACAAAATGAAACTTAAGCCCTATTTTTGTAATTCTTTTATCATTTTTTAGTTTATTTTTTTGAGAGATTTGAGTTAAGTGGGTTGAAGAAAGTCTTTGTTATCCTTGATTAAATTAGTTTGGTATTAGAGCTTTAGTCCTTTATATCTAGGAAAATCTTAGTTTATGGTCTAGAAGTGTGAATAATATAAGAAGATAGGAGGACTATCTATGCTTCAATTACATTAAGGATAAAAAATGAGTATGGCTGCTAGTTCTTCCTCAATGAATGATGAGATGAAGAGATGTCTTACACAACTAGAAGAGAAGATAGCCCAGCTCACCAAGATTATTTTCAAATTGACAATATCTTCAATGCAACCATAAGCACTAGCAGCTCCTATTATGAAGCTATTTTTTATATTGGAAGATGAAGATCCTCCATCCAGTGAGGAGGATGAGCAATCTATAGATATAAAAAATCTCTTTCTTTAATTATTTAAAATTAAAACTTGAATCATGGTCTCTATATACAACATGATTGTTGATGCAGAAAGGCTAAATAATTAGCTAAACTAGTTAAAGACATACTTTACTATCTACAGATACTTTAGTATTCAGAAGGCAGCTTTCGCTTGTCTCAAGTTTTTTCGCCATGCTCTTAATTGATAAAATTCATACATGAGAAATAACGATATTTTTAATCTAATGAGAGCAAATTCAAGGGCATGATCAAGAAGTAGTTTTATATAATCAACCATGAAGAGAATCGATGGATCAAATGGTAGTATCTATGGTAGAAGTATGATCAATCACTACAAAAAATTTAATTTTTTGCGATGAAATTTTTTCATCACTAAAAATCATATTTTCGTCGCTAAAAGTATTTGCGACGAAATATATCGTCGTTAAAAATTTGTAGAGAAAGCCTCGTAGCAAAAGATCTTAACGATGAAATGATTTTATTTCGTCGCAAAAAATAGTAAACCTAGACGATGAAGTATGTGCTGTATTAGCGACGAAAATATTTTATCGCAAGAGCTTCAATTTTTGTCGCTAAAATTACAATGAAAAATAATTTCGTCGCTAAATATAGTGATTAAAAAAAATATTCTCTTATTTTTTGCGACGAAACTTTCCTTTCGTCATAATTTTTTGCGATGAAAATAAAATTCATCGTAAAACTTAGCGACGGAATTTGTTGCAAACAAAATTTGTCGCAAAAATTTTGTCGCAATAATTGTGACAAAAAAATGTTCATTGCTATAATTGCGATGAAATAAAAATTTCGTCGCGATAATGGCGACGAAAGAAAAATTTCATCGCTATAATGATGATGAAATAAAAAAATTCATTGCTATAATTGCGATGAAATAAAAATTTCATCACAAAAAAATTAAAATTTTTAGCGACGAAACTATTTTTTCATCACAAAAATAGCAACGAAATAAAAAATTTCATCGCGATGTATAATAAAAATTTTACTTTTTTGGGTTCACAAATTTTTTTTGTGACAAAATTAATATTTCGTCACTAAAAAAAATTTTGGATAAAAAATTTAATTTTTATTTTTTTTCAAAAAAAATCTACTCAAATACAAATTCTTTGATCAAATATATTTTAAATAAATAATATATTAACACAATAAAAATATTCTAATTCAAAATATCAATTCCAAGTATCAAAAAGTTTCATAACCATCTTTGTCATATACAAAAATATAAATCCATACACCATTTTAAATTTAAAATAACTACAAACTAGGTATGATCTGACTCGTTGGCCTCGTTTCCTTCTCCAGGCATCAATCCCTGACCCGATATGTGTCACGATGGTGGTGCAGATGCGACATCATGTGACTGTACAAGTGCTGACTCAGAAGCATCAATATCGAGCCATCCCGCCACCGCAGCTACTATCCTCTCAAGCGTCTGACTACGATTCATCCAGTAACTAATCTGATCTTGCATCATGCTCATGGATGTCCTAACTGCCTCTGGCACTGATGCATCATCAGATCGGTCGGATGATGAACTGCATGATTTTTTAGACCGCATGCTATGACCAGATCCTAGCTGCCGCCCGAGGATGGTATCCAAAATCGTATCATCTGTCATCAAATAAATCTGCTGCGATCCAGTATCACCGTCAGATCCAACCTCCCTCGTCGCCTGCTCTCTCAATTCTAACATTTTTTCCTTCACAAAAAACCAAATAAAATCATAAATTTTTTTCAAACTCTTTAAAAGTATTCAAAATGTAGAGTAATGATACTTACATGACACTGCCTCGCCTCCTCGGTCACGAACTCGCCACTCTTGTTTTGATAGAATTTAGCATAGGCGTTGACTTCGGATAGTCCCTGTTCAAATAAAAAAAAGAAAAAAAAGATATCAAAATAATATAAATATTTAATAAGAAGTTACAAAGTATGATTGCAAATGTAGTTACGTACCATCCTCTTCATTCCCTGTGCAAAAGAGGCACTTCCTTGCGTGTGAATAGAATCAATCTTACTCCTATTCACCTTATTCGCCTCCGATCATCGCTACAAAATACATACAATTATAACCAATAAAGGATATAACAAAATTAAAATAACTTGAAACACTAGACATACCTAAAATACCTCACTTCCAAAATGCTCACATAACCACTGTCAATCGTCACTAGACCCAGCCCAATTTCTGTATGGCTGGGTCACAGAATCAATCCCCTTCGCCTGCAGCTCATTATAGTATTTATGAAGCTTACATCGTCGATCTCTGTATCTATTTGCAGCCATTTTGAGAATACATGCCGTCACTTCTTCATCGGTGCAATCCTCGAAGTCAATATTATCCTACACAGTCATCATACCAAAAAGCAAATACATGAAATTATTCATATAATAAAAAATTTATTTATATAACCAAAAATAATATGGATCATGTAATGAAATGCAAGACATCCAAATTTAATTCTTACCTTGATGTGAGAGATTAGAGCATCACGGTATCGAGGAGCTACATGCTTGAAACTTTCAGCAGCCCACAGAAAATGATTCCACATATACAAACTGATCTCATTTGCGACGATACTAGCCTCTGTGCCAATCGAATGATCTCAAAATATCTGTACCTTCGGCTTTTCATTGTGTGTATGCACATATTTTTTCAAAACAAGACCCCTACTAGGACCACGCACTGCACGTCGATGCTGTGTTCCTACATGTAAAAATTGGTGAAATGAACATATATCATGTATCACTAAATGCATATAACAAAAAAATATATATGATTTATAAATTGATAGAGATGTACCTGTAAGGGGATGATGCTGCGGTGCCATGACCTCCGACTGGGCAAGCTCTGGCTGAGCACTAGTCTGTTATGTGGACTCAGACAACTGAGTCTCATCTAAATCCTCTGACTCATCATGCAAAATGCTAAAGTGAGGATGTGTATCATCAAGCGGAGCCTGCTGCCTATCCCGTAAATGTCTACGTCCAGGATCAGTCATGATGCTGCAATAATTAAAATAATTTAAATCAGCACGTAATCAAAAAAACTCAAGTATTACATGATATAATAAAAAAAATAAATTGAATTACTTATTCATATTAATTATTGTTCTCAGATTCTGAACTCGTGTCCATATAGTCATCTTCGACGGGAGTCATAGAAGATTTCGATCCTGAAGTGCTATCATCATTGTCGTTAATGAAGTCATTATTGGATCGTGCTCGTGCCCGTGCCCTTATCGACGATCCAACAATAGAAACATCCTCAGGTTCATAGTCGTCTCTTTGTAATTGTCCTATGTCAATCGTATCATCTGGCACTAATATGTTATCTAGTGCTTGTATTTGATATGCTTCATTTTCAATAATTACACGGACTTCATTCTCTAGATCTTTATCATTCGGGCATGTGAAAAATGCGGGATCAAACAAATGCCTATGCTGAGCCCTTATTGCAACTCGCCAAGGCTCTTTTATTTTGTTATCATCAATATACCACACTAGTCTCGCTTGCTTTGCAAAAATATAAGGATCACTTTCGTACCATACATGACCAGTGTGGACACTGACGAGTTGAGGATCTATAACAATTGGCCTGTGTCGTCCTAAGTCATACCATCGATACTTGAATAACACAATCCGTCGAAGACCACTATATCTCAACTCTATAACCTCATGCAGAACACCAAAAAAATATATTATTTCACCCTTGTGCTCCCCTCCATGCTTATTCCACAATTCTGTGTGATTTGATCATGATCGCGATTTTTTATTAAGAATCGCACACCATTGACTATGCATGCTAAATATACTGATACACGTCTGTCAGATTTTCGTGCAAGTACAGCTAAGTCATTACTGATACAGTTAGGATTGTCTATACATAGCTGAGCTATCTACAATTAAAAGAACAATAAGCAGGTTAAATTTGATAAAATAAATGCTATATAAACAAACTTTTAATCATGGATGAACATTAACATAACTTACCCATTCGTCAAACCATGATGCGAATTGATTCCTATGTCATGCCGCTGCTAATGTAGGATTACTTCTTCTGAGCTCACTTTCGTGTTCACTGAAGTGATACAGTAATACCATGTATATTTTAATTTAGAATCCACGTACATTCATTGATATATCAATAAATAAAAATTAAATGTATATACTCACATTATATACGCTTCTACCTCCTCGCATTTGTTTAGCACATACCAATGCATGTCATCCGTTTCTTGTGGTGTCAACATTCGAAAATCTTTTTTACCATATGGTCGAGCAACATTGGAGAACACAGACAATCCATCGGTCAGAATCTCGTCAACATCGATATTCCATTGTGGCCTTGTAAATTTGGTCTCCACTCTCCGAAGGTATATAGAACAGAATGTCAGACATTCATTCATAACATGTGCCTCTGCTATTGAACCTTCAGGCCGTGCTTTGTTAGTGACGGTACTCTTGTATTCTCACATCTTCCTATTCAATAAATTATCAATTGATATCACATATAATAAGAATACAATAATGAATAATAAATATTATAATATCATGTAATTACCTTTCAATTGGGTACATCCATCTTGTATGTACTGGCCCACCCTATCTAGCCTCATGTGGAAGATGAACAGAAAGATGCACCATGATATCAAAGAAGGCGGGAGGGAATATTATCTCGAGCTTACAGAGAGTAATGATAATCTTCTTCTCCAATATATCAATCTGACTTCGTCTCAATGTCTTCGCACATAAGTCCCGAAAATAAGTTTTCAGATCAAGTAACGCATCACACACATTATCCGACAATAATCCGCGCAAACCAACTGGGAGCACATATTGTAGAAGTACATGACAATCATGACTTTTCATCCCGACGATCTTCCCATCTTTCGACTTGATGCACCATTTCAAGTTTGAGGCGCATCCATCAGGAAACCTCATTGATCTCAAATATGAAAGAAATTAATTTCTCTCTCTTTGATTCAGTATATAACATGCCAATGGCTCACCAGCCTATCCCCTCATCGATTCAAATGTAATTCCTTTCTAATCCGCATATCCTCTAAGTCAAGACAAGCCTTCACGGTATCCTTCGTTCTTCCTTCGATATTGAGAATGGCATAAAATACATTATCAAATATATTCTTTTCAATATGCATGAAGTCAAGATTATATCGAGGAAGAAGCGTTTTCCAATATGGAAGATCAAACAACTTGCTCCTTTTTCTCCAATTTTTGATACTTGTTCGCACCCCTACTTGGCTGGCCAGACCCTTACCAAATATGACATCCTGTGGGTTGGGTAACTGATTTAAAATATTGTCCGTAGATCAGAATCTTGGCTACGCACATCGTTCATGCTTGCCATTGAACTTAAGACTTCTCCTCCATCTATGATCATCTGGCAAGAAATGTCGATGGCCGGTAAAATAAATCTTTCCACGAATACGGTCCGATGTAATATCATCGTTACAAGTTAGGCATGCTTTATACCCTTTTGTACACCATCCAGAAATATCGCCATATGCAGGAAAATCGTTAACTGTTCAAAGCAATGCTGCATGCATGCGAAAGATGCCTTCTACAATATGATCATATATTTCGCATCCTTCTTCCCACAAATATTGTAACTCTTCGATCAACGGCTCTAAAAATATGTCTATGTCTCTTCCAGGGGTACGGGGACCCGGGATCAACAAGGCCAATAGATTAAAAGGTGATTTCATGTACTTTCATGATGGTAAATTATAAGAAAATACCATAATAGGCCACATACTATAAGTAGTACTAAGATTACCATATGGATTAAATCCGTCTGTTGCCAACCCTAGCTTGACATTTCATGAATCAGCTGCAAACCATGGATGTTCACGATCAAAATATTTTCACGCATATCCATCTGATGGATGTCTCATGACATCATCGTCGATATTGTTTTCCTCCTTATGCCATCGCATGTCACAAGCAGTATGCCTCGATATGAACAATCGACGCAATCGTGGTGTAATCAGAAAGTACCGCAAAATCTTGCATGGTATTTTTTTTTCTTCTTATCCTTACCACGACTTTCTTTCCATCTTCTTGAATGACAAATCGGACATGCTTGTAGATCTTTTTTATCCTTTTGAAACAGAACACAATCATTCAGACATGCATGTATCTTTTCACAGCGTAGGCCCAAGTCATCGACTTTCAAACCGAGTCCTTTCAATAATTTTTTGGCTTCATAATGACTTGACGAAAGTAACTCTCCCTCTGGCAGTAAGTCTTTCAAAAATTTGAGCAACCAATTAAATGAGTTGTTTGACCACTTACCAAGTATCTTCATGTGTAATAACTTTACTATGGCGGACAACAGAGAGTACTTCTTACAACCAGGATAAACATCACTTTGTGCATCTCTTAATAGACGCTCGAATCTATCATTTATAGATATGTTACTGTCCTTTTCAGCTTCTTATCTCGAAATAGAATGCTGATGTTCTGCTCTCGCTTCTACATTTACTTCAAATAATTCTGGATGAAGATCCTCTAAAATTTCTCTATCTTCTGCACCGAGTGTTTGTCTTTCACGACTGTATGATCCATCGACTGACGACGGATTTATGGAACTCCTGGACAACATGCTCGAGCTAGTCATCAAATCTTCACCATGACAAGTCCATCTCTTGTAAGTCACATCTATACAATGTTCGTATAAATGATTCTGAATGTCCGATAAGGTACACCAAAATAAATTCCTACATCGACGATATGGACAACGAGCTTTTCCATCTTCTCTAGTATGATTGGACGCCACATTCATAAAAATTATCACATCCGTAATATACTCGGGACAGAACTTATCACGCAATGACATCCAACCACGATCCATACCTACATATTTATGATGCAAACTATACAATCAATTTTATATAATAATAGTTGACTAATGCCTTATATCTCCTACCTATAGGGTGATGGTCCTATCCCATTCAGGAACGTAAGAATTTAATATTGCAATATATGTCTTCTATACCAAAAAAATTTCGACAGTATTTCGACGCAGTTCTCCAGATACACAAGCATTAAAATTGTGCTATGTATCCAGAGAACATGATCGAAAATACCGACAAAACTCTGTGATATAGAAGCACATGTGTTGTAATATTAAATTCATTCACGTGCCCAAACTATCCACGAGGACAATTCGAGAATAGTGTGTAAAGCACCAATATTTTTTTCATAAAAAAAAAATATTGGTTTATGCACGCTATCCTCGAACGAAAATTTTAAGGCTTATAAATTTGTTATGCTACAATTAATATATTATTATTATAAATATTTTTATTTTTAAAATATTTTTAAATCATGATTAAAATTAATTATATCAAATAAATAATTATATCTAACATTATATTTAATTATTAAAATAATAAATAATTACTTCTAATGGCTAAAATTTATTAAGAAAAAAAAATTAAAAAATATATAAATTAAAAAAATTATTCTCACCTTCAACTCTTCCGTGAACAGTGATGGTGACAGTGACGGCAACCGACGATGTCGGTGGCGGCGGCGGCGACCCTACGAAACCAGACAAGCCAGGTAAGGGAGAGTGACAGAGAAAGTAAGGGATCGACCTTCAACTCTTTCTCAGGTAAGAGACTAAGAAAGAAAATGAGGGAGGGAGACAGGGGAGGGAGGGGTCGACCAGCGGCGGCGACAGCCTTACAGACCAGGTAGAACACACGGCAGGCGGCGGCGGGGGACGGGAGGCCGAAGCGACGGGCGACGCCGCGGAAGGGGGCAGCGTGGGCGAGGCAGAAAAGGGGCAGAAGAGGAGGAAGAAGATGAAGGAGAGGGCTCTAGGGTTAGGGTTTCGAGGGATTGGAGGGAACCGGAGGGAAGGAGGCAAAGAAGAGGGAGGATTCGAGGGACAGGGTTTGGGAGGGGAGGAGGAGGAGGTCGGAGTCGGAGAGGAAGAAGAGGGAGAGGGAAACGATGGAGGCGAGGAGGTAGAGGACAGGCGTGAGGTCCTCTGCGATGAAGGAGGGACTGGGAGAGGGCCTACTCTTCTTCCCGGAGGTGGAGGCGGCGGAGGAGTAACGCTTTCCACCGCCCATGGGGGAGGGAGGCCTCGACCGACGATGGTGGCGGGAAGGGAGGACTCGACCGGCGATGACACAGTGGAGACCGAGAGGGAGACGGTGCGCGGAGGAGAGGGTGGCGAGGCGGGAGGGAGATGGCGTGCTGGGGGGTGGGCTCGATCAGCAACGGGGGGTGGGCTCGAGCGGCGACGGTGGCGAGGAGGGAGGGCTCGACGGTGGTGGGGAGGGAGAGAGAGAGGATGGTGGCCGGGAGGGAGAGAGAGAGAGGATGGTGGTGGGGAGGGAGAGAACTTACCGGGAAGGACGACCAACGACCGAGGAGGGAGGACTGTCGCCGGAGATCGGGGAGGGAGAAAAATTTTGACGACCGCAGCGGCGTGGGGAGATCAAGAGGTTTATTTTGAATTAGGGCCCTATTTCAAAGTGTTTTTTTTAATTAAAAAATATGTAGCGACGAAATACATTCATTGCTAAAAGTAAATATTTTATCGCAAAAAAGTATATTTTTTGCAAAAAAAATTTTTTCGTCACAAATGATTAATTTTTTGCAATAAAAATTTAATTTCATCGCAAATATAAAAAATGGTCATAAAATCAAGTTTTTCACAATGAAACAAATATTTCATCGCATAAAATCAATTTTTTCACGACGTAATTATTTTCGTCGCAAAAAAAAAATAATTTTTTGCGATTAAAAAAAAACTTTTGTCGCTAAAGATCAATTTCTAGCAACGAAATTTAAAATTTCATCATAAAATATTCAAATTTTTTCAATAAAATAAAATTTAGCGATGAAATAGTTTTGTGACTAAATATAAATAAAATTGATCGCAAAAGCCTTCATTTTTTGCAATGAAATATCAATTTCATCGTAAAAAATATAATTTTTTTGCGATAAAATTTTTTTTTGTCACAGAAAATATTTTTTTACTATGAAAAAAATATTTCATCACAAAAAAAATTATTTTTTGCAACGAAAAAAAAAGTTCGTCGCTAAAGATCAACTTCTAGCAACAAAAATAAAATTTTCGTTGCAAAAGATATAACTTTTTGCAACGTAATTTTTTTTGTCGTAAATACCTTATTTTTGAGGATGAAATTTAAATTTCGTTGCAAAAGCTTAATTATTTACGATAAAATAAATTTCGTCGCTAAAATTTCATCGTTAAAAGTCAAATTTCTTGTAGTGAATCCATCCAGAATAACACCATCAAGTTTCATAAGCAAGTAATTTATCTTGGAATCTCCATTGATGATCATGTAGTTTTGATGAAATATGTTGGAGTTCTCCATAAAGGAATCTGAAAAGAGTTGAAGCTCTTCAAGGTTGAATACATCAATGAAGCTAGCATGAAGGCCACGGGGATTGAGAAGAAAAATTAATCTAGAAAAAGCGAGAAGGGTGACAAATTCAAAAAAAGAAGCAAAAATTTAGATTAGAAAAGGAAACAAAGTAGAAAGCACATCAACGTGGCTCAGCAAAATTTCTTTGATTACTGCAACCTTCAAAGACACACCAAGGAGAAGTGATGGTTTGTAACCATCAATATAACTTATTATAATAGTTACAACTATTGCTATCTGTATATATTAAAGTGTAATGATAATAGATCATTTTTTTAACGATGGTTAGGAGTTATCCTATGGTGAAGACTTGTAACAATCCATATAGCTTATAGCAACAGCTATAATTATCGCTATATATACATATTAAAGCTTGACAATTATGGATAATTTTTTTTAGTGACAGTCATGCAATTGTTGGTATTGCTATCATACCATGACATTTATAACCATTGCCATGAGTTTAATTTGTTGCAAGGACTTTAAGTATCACCATAGATGAGTTATCACTTATCAATTAAATAAAATTTATTTTTTTATTATACAAGGATGAACTTCATTATTATAAATAGAGATTATGTATCTCAATTTTAAATCAATCAACGAAAGAAAATAAGACTAAAAACCTACTTTTACAATTCTTCTCTCTTTTTTAAATTTTTTTTTAAGAGATTCAAGTTGAGTGGGTTGATGCAAATCTTCTTTTTTCTTGATTAGATCATTTTAGCTAGAACTAAAAATATAATTAGATTTATTTTAGTTGATTCTAATTTTTAGGAACTCAGTCAGATCGGATTAAGGAATAGGACAACCTAGACCATAAATGATCCAGTCAATACATCCATGCAAATATGCATAAACACACACACACACACACACACACACACACACACACACATATATATATATATATATATATATATATATATATATATGTATGTATGTATGTATGTATGTATGTATGTATGTATGTTAGGCATACTTACATACAAACAAAAATATTAAGATTAATTGGTTACTATATAAAATATGGTTAATTTTAATAGATTCTTCCTTCATTATATTGGGAAGCATATATTATTTTTTGAATATTGATTTTCTCTATTTTTTATCAGAGTTTTGATTGCTAAAATATCATATATATTTTTATCTTGTAATTATTCTAAAAAATATTGCAAGATAAAATAACTTTTCTATCAATAGAATGAGGTACTAATACTTATAACAACTTTTAATAATATTTTAAATAATTATGAATAGCTGTTATAGAATTATCATCTTATTGTATTAGTTTTTAAGATTATTGCTATAACTTGCCATCTTCTGTTATGATTATAATATACCATTGTAATAAAATAATATTTGGTAACATTTGTCTTAAATTGCTACAATATTATAAATCTTTTTGTGATAGTTTCTAAACTATTGTTATATAACATTATCTTTTATAGTGGCTGAAAGATACCATTGCAATATAAAATATTTTAGCAACACCCATAAATAATCATTATAATATTATATATTTTTTATGATATTTTCTAAAACTATTATTATAAAATATTTTTTTGTAATAGTTATGAGAGACCATTGCTATATAATAATTTAACCTTTACTAATACTTCTAACAAACTATTGCAACATTATGTATCTTTTGTAATATTTGCCAAAATTTTTACTTGAGAGTAATTATAATAACAAATGTTGCTAAGTGTTACTAAAATTCCATCACCATAGAATTTATTTGTTGTAATAGAGGGATTTGATGTGCTTTAATTGATATAACAAAATGTGCTTGGACTATAGCAAGACACATTTATTTTAATTGTCATATTTTCTTTTGGATAGTAGCCGCTATTTTTTTCCTTAACAACTACGTAGCATTGATCTTCCAAGTGTAGGTGTACTTGTGGGTTGCAGGGTTCATTTATTGAGAATGGTTTTGAATTTGGATGAAAGTTGAGAGTTATTCTTACATGGATGTTTTCGATCATATTAAATCCATCATGTGTGAAGAGGAGATGTTGGATTTTGAATTTGGTTGTGCTGCTCATGATAAGCTAGCTCGACCAAGATCACTAAATATTCAAATATTAAAGGGACTAGTTAGAGAAGAGAAGAAACCACCATATAATTTCTCCTTCTCCCCTCCTCATATTGTCTGAGTTCTCCTTTTAGAATGGTATTCACGTCACGTCAAAAACACTCCCGATAGAGAAAATATCTGAAATTTTTCCAAAGAGGAGAGAGACAACAAAGGATTTTTTTTTCATCTTATTCTTGCATCAAAAGCACTTAATAATGGATTTCATTGTGTGCTTTCCATCATGATTGCACATACAATCCGAAGAGTTTTTCAAAAGTAGAAAACATGTGGCTCAACTTTTTCGATGCATCGTGCATAAAGCATTCAATTGGGTTGAGATACATTATCGGAGACCATTATGGTGTTATTTTGTATGCCAATGCAATAGCTTCATTTGCTCTAATGGGGCCAATGGCAGAGCTTCAGGCCACTCAGAAGGGATTATTGATGGAGGTTATTTATATCTTGTATTCAAGTGAATATGACTTGAAGGCGATTCAAAAACTATGATGAGCTAAATTTCCATAGATATAGGCAACTAGGTAATGCATAACTTGTTGACATCTTCTCACCCTCTTGCTGGATATTGCTGCTCTTTGCCCTCAAATGGACTTCTCCATTATCCATACATACAGAGAAGCTAACCAACCTATAGATTATTTATCTAAACTTCATGCCGATTTGGGTATATGCTCCTCCTCCTTTCTTCCTCCTAATATCGAGTCTCTTGCAATGGCCGATATGGCTTTTATATTCTTTTCCAGACTATAATATTTCTTGCTTTCTTTGTTGGGGTACGAGTTCCCCATGTACATATTGTGGTCAAGGACGTATAGCTCCAACGAATCGGTCTCCACTTCTACATACACGAGGTACTATCCAATTTGACCTTTGGCCGCTATAGCACGCGATCTTACAGTAGAAAAAAGGTCCCATCTCATATAAGCTTGAGTGCCTCTTAACTCACAACTAATGTGAGACTAATGATGCCCTCCCTTCTATACTATAATATAGCCTCCCAATTAAGAGAGACTTTGGGCAAGGTTATAGAAGGTGCACCATAGTCAGCCAGGAGCACATCGACCTCTTCTTGGCACATCAATATTGTGATCAAGGGCTCGTGGCTTGGACAGGTCGGTCTTCACTCCTATATACGTGAGGTATTATCCATTTTGGTCTCTGGTCGCTATGGTATGGGGCCTCACAATTTTGTCCTTCAAAAGGCACCTCATAGGAGAGAGAATATTCAATCCCATATAAGTTAAAGTCTTTCTTGACTTACAACAAATGTGAGATTAATGATGCTCTCCCTCCTACACCATAATAGTACCCAAAAAAATTCTACAAATCCTGCGAGTTTCATTTTTATGGATTTTACAAGATAACTCCCCAAAATTTCAGATTTACATCAAGTTATCATTATCATTTTTATATTTTAGTATGCTTTTATTTATAACAAAAAATCTTATATTATGAAAATATTCTGTGTTATGCTTGAATGAACTAGAAATAAAGGTGATGTACTGGACTTTTTGGCTCACTTTTATTTTCTCTTGTTCCTTTTTAAAAATAATGAGGATTGGATAATAGGCTGTGAGCAAAAGAATTGGGATATGAAAGTTATCCTTTTTATTAAATGAGTGCTATGTAGCCGACGTTGTTCGGGTTAGAAAATCATGTGGAAATTTACAATGTGGATATTTATCATTTAAGAGATATTAAGTATTCTTGCTTTTCTGTATTGATATCACATGGAATTTTTTCTTAGATTTGGATCAAATTCTATGGGATGTGCGGCCGTTTGTTTTGTTTTTGTTCGTACTAATGGGGGCCGGGTTGTGACATAATGTCACAAGCTTGTACATATAAAGTGAGAAAAACAAATAAGATAGATGAGCGAGATAGAGATTCCCATGACTATTGGACTTTGCTGTGCTGGACGTATCTACTTTTCCCTCCCTCCTAGCCTCCCATTTTTCACGTTTGGCCTCCCATTTTTCCTGTCCATGCGGACAATGGCTACAAATTCAAAGCGAGATCTTTAGGTGCGTTGCATCCATATTTTTTATCCAAATTAACTGAAAGGGCCAATAGTTTGCTCTTGTGACTAAAAAAACTACAAATTTCTTACAAGAGTCTGATGGCATCTACACAGAACTCAAAGCTCTGATTTGTACACGTGGCAAGCTGCATTATTATTTTGAGTGCTGATCCCAGTGATATGCTAACTGACACCACAAGATATGGTGCATCTGTTGATGCCATCTACCATAGGATGGATGGTTGTGTATGAGATGTGCTCACAGCACAAACCATGCGATGCATGCAATACATGGTTATCCAAACAGCATCTATGAATGCATCGCATTCTCTATTGTTTTAGATGGTAGAAGAAATTATTGGCTCAAATGGTTCTACTACCACATATATCTTAGAGTATTCAATGATAAGTCAACAAACCATCTAAGATGGTTAACTTTTTTTGCATTCAAAATAGTAAAAATTATTAGGCAAATCATAGTTAACAATAAAATTTTTTTTCATTCAAAATTTTCGATCAAGCTTGGATAATAGTGCATGTTTTTCAATAATAGATGATGTATTAGTTTATTATTGGATGATCCAAAATATATGTGATAGAATTATTCTAAATAATCTAATATATATATATATATATATATATATATATATATATATATATATTAAAATAGAGACCTCTATGCTGGCAGGCCTCCGTTTTGACATATGTTGTTTTGGGAAAAGGGGAGAGAGCCACGTGAAAGAAAAATCAGAAGAAAAACGCTCGCTGGAGTAAAGCGGCGGGAGCAAAGAGAAAAAAAAAAATCCTCCTCTCACCTCCTTGCCCCTCACCCCTCGCCTCTCCATCCTCCTCCTACTCCACTTGTAATGGTGCTAAACTATGCCAACCACGATCGTGTGATCATCTCCGCCGCCATCCTCGAAGGTCGTCGAGCCTCGCTGAATCTCCACCGCATGTGAGCGGATCTGCCAAACTGGAGGTCGTCACTGAGGTTTGCTTCTCCGATTGGAGCAATGCCAACGCTGGAGCCCTTCCGCCACCACTGCTGCACGCAACAAGAAATCGAGGACGACCTCCACCTCCTCCGTCGCTACCACTCTGCCCTCAAGATTGCCACGGATGAGGCCACCATCGACCCCTCCTCCTCCTTCGCCACTAACACACCTCCTATTGAGTTTTGGCACCTCAAATTCGATCCATAGTAGAGAAGCCCATAGAAAAAATGTCTAAGATAGAGAAGACCAGTAGACCAGGCCAGCAGATGCAGCACGAGGCTCATGACAGAGCGGCTCAGAGGCACGGCCGTAGGCCTGGCCTGTGGGTGCCTAGGTCACTGCAGAGCGCAAGTCCCAGGCATGCGGCCTGCAGCACACACGGCCTAGGCATGTGGCCTATAGTGCATGTGGCCCAAGTGGGGCCTGTTGCATGCTGGGCCAGCATGGGCACGTGATCCTAGCATGCACCCATGCAGTCTTCCGTGCACCCGCGGTCCAAGCACATGCCCATGCGGTCTACCACACCTCTCGCATGGACCGTCACGGTCCAAATCCATTTTATCATAGTCTAGAGCGCTATTTTGCATGATCTAATGGTCGCAACATGGGCAGGTGCGCGATCTTAAGCGATCAAGCGGCCATGGGTGTGCGCGGGAGTGATTGGACGGTCAGGGATATTTTTGAGTCCTGTTGAGAGTCTGATTTTGATCTAGACTCATTTTGAGGCCCATAAAAAGGGATGCATGAACTGAGAGAGAAATGTAGCGGCTTGACGTGAGCAGCAAGCAGTAGCGGTTGTGGAGCATAGTGAGCAGCTAGAGAGTCTTTTTAGTAGTTCTGTGAGAGCTTTTATAAGGAATTTTAGTTTTTTGTTGATAGAGAGATTGATATACAGGATTGAGAGAGTGTGATCTCCTCTTGTATTTATTTTTTTTTTCATTGTGAAGCTTTGCATGTCCTGTGGAGATAAATCTCAGACTGATCTATATATTTGATTATATCTTTTTTATTTTTTTTTATTATGACATCGACATCGTCATCTGTGTTAGCGATCTTGAACAGAGGATCCATATTCCGCACTTGTGAGGGATCCTTCCCAATAAGTGGTATCAGAGCTTGCGGTTGTCCAGATTGCGGTGGTTTTGATCGAGATTGAAAAAGATGGAGAAGATAAACCCAATCAAGATAGAAATCAACCGATATGATAGAAAGAGTAACTTCTCCCTATGACAAGCAAGGGTGAAGAATGTGCTCATTCAACAAGGGTTGATTGATACTCTCTTGTGCGAAGATAAGCCAACTATCATAGAGAAGAAAGATTGAAAGCAGCTCCAGATGCAGGCGGTGAGCATGATCTGTTTATACTTGATGGATGATGTGGTGATCCATGTGCTTAGTGAGACTTCTTCGATGGTGATGTGGACGAAGTTTGAGAAGATATATATAGCAAAGTTGCTCATCAACGCTCTCTTTCTCTAGAAACAGTTCTACCAGCTACGGATGAGTGAAGGAGAGAGTGTGCAGAAGCATCTCAGTAACTTTCAGAAGATTCTCACTGATCTCAGCATTGGCGAGAAGGTTGAGGAAAAGACTAAGGCATTGGTTTTGCTTTCGTTGCTTTTTTTTTTTCTTTTGAATCTTTGGTAATTACTCTTCTTGTGGGGAAGAGCACCATCAAGATGGATGAAGTCACTTCTACATTTTTTCAGAATAAGATTCTCAGGTAGGAGAATCGAGCTTTGAGTTCAGATGGCAACTCAGTTTTGATGGTGACTGAAGGTAGTGATGGTAGAGAATAAAGGGGTAGAGGATTGTAAGATGGGCAGTCCAGATCTAAGTCAAGGGACTTCAGCAAGATCAGGTATTATAGGTATGATGAGTTGGGGTATCGAATCAAAGATTATCCATAACTTAGAGATCGAACGAAGGGTACGACAGTGGTGGTCCATGGTAGCGACACTGATGAGACTGATGATGTGTATATGGTCTCAGATGAGGTATCTATATCTTCTCTATAGTGAATTTTAGATTCTATATGTTTGCATTATGTTTGTTGGAGAGAGAAGCTATTTGACTATCAAGAGAGCAGCGAGGGCACTGTTCATCTGCTGGATGGATCAAGTTGTGTGATCAAGGACATCAGGATAGTCAGCTTACAGACACATGATGGAGCGATGAAAAAATTAGGCGAGGTCTGATACATACCTAATTTCAGGAGTAATTTAATTTTACTGAGTAGACTGATTTCAAGCAGCTATAGGTGGAGAGTTGATAATGAAATCCTAAAAATTTTACATGACAGTAGGGTTGTATTGAAAGAGAAGAGGTATGGAGGATATTACCTCTTGGCAAGAAGCTATGTGTGAGGTAGAGCTTTAGGAGCCAGTGGGAACTCAAAGTGAGGTGGAGCTCTGGGTATAAGTGGATTGGGCATGAGACAGGAGACTCGGGAGGATAATAAGCAATGTCGCAGGATGAAACTCCTATTGCCGTAGGAGGCTATCCCAAGTAGGTCTCAGGTCAGACAGGTCACAGCATGTGACAGAGATAGAATCGAACAGCTTGGCTCGACTTTCATATTTATCCATCCATGAGCAGCCAGATATTTATCCTAGGATATGGGGCCAAGATCATCCAGGAGCACTCAAAGTTATGTGAAAGCAGAATATGAAATTGAGATGGAGATTGTTGAGTTTTGACGTCAAGAATTCGATCCACAGCAGAGAAGCCTACAGAAGAAAAGCTCAAGATGGAGAAGATAAGCAGACCAGGCCAGTAGACGCAGCACGAGGTTCATGATAGAGCAGCCCGGAGGTGCGGCTCACAGGCCCGACCTGTGGGTGCCCGATCACTGCAGAGCACACGGCCCAATAGAGCCTGAGCGCATGGCTTGTGGCATGCATGTCCCAAGTGGGGCTTGCTGCGCACTGAGCCAACGTGGGCGCCCGAGTGCGTGCTGGGTATACTGTGGCACGCAGCTCAAGATGTGCGTTGGCGCATGATCCAGGCCTGCGCCCACATGGTCTACCATGCACCCATGGAAAATATCGCGATCCACACCTCCCGCATGGACCACCGCAGTCCAAATCCATTTTATCACGGTCTACAGTGCTGTTTTGCCCAATCTGAGGGCTGCAATACGTGTAGATGCACGATCTTGCATGATCAAGCCTCCACAAGCACGTGTGGGAGTGATCGGATGGTCAGGAATGTTTTTGAGTCCTGTTGAGAGTCTGATTCGATCTAGACTTATTTTAAAATCTATAAAAAATGATACATGAGCTGAGAGAGAAGTGTAGTAGCCTAGCATGAGCAGCAGGCAATAGCGGCTGTGGAGCATAGTAAGCGGCCAGAGAGTCTTTTTAGAGATTCTATGAGAGCTTTTGTAAGAGATTTTAGCTTTTTGTTAATAGAGAGATTGATGTACAGGGTTGAGAGAGTGTGATCTCCTCTTATATTTATTCTTTCTTTCATAGTGAAGCTTTGCATATTTCGTGAAGGTAAGTCTTGGAGTGATCTATGTATTTGATTGTGTCATTTTTATTTCTCTTCTTTCTTTCCTCCCAACCTCCTATTTTTCATGTTTAGCCTCCCATTTTTCATGTATTTGATTGTGCAAATGCTTGACGTGTCCAGTTTTCCTTTCCTCCCAACCTCCCATTTTTCACGTTTAGCCTCCCATTTTTCACATTCACGTGGACAACAACCACAAATGCAAAGCCAGTTCTTTAGGTGCGTTGCATCCATCTTTTTTATCCAAATTAACCGAGGGGATCAATAGTTTGGTCTCACGGCTAAAAAACCTTTTAAGTTTCTTACAAGCGGTCACATGGCATCTATACATAACTCAAAGCTCTGGTTTGTACACATGGCAAGCTGCATTATTATTTCAAGCACTGATCCTAGTTATGCTCATCGACACCACAAGATATGGTACATCTGTTGATGCCATTTATCATAAGATGGATAGTCGTGTATGAGATATGCTCGTAGCATGAACCATGCATGCAATGCATGCCATACACGGTTATCCATCTTAATGAGGTCTACGAATGCACCATATGCTCTATTATTTTAGATGGTAGAAAAAATTATTGGTTAGAACAGTTCTACTACCATGTGTATCTTAGACCATTCAAAGATAAATCAACATACATATACCATTCAAAATAGTTAATTTTTTTCATTCAAAATTTTTGATCAAATTTGAATAATAATATATATATTTTTAATAATAGATGATGTATTAGATTGTTATTGGATGATCTAAAATATATATGATCGTATTTTTGCAATCGATAATTTCTCGGGACGGTAGAGGGTATCCAGGTAGCTGATCCATTGACAGCTAGGAAAGGCAGTGGAAACTAGAAAGGTAAATAAGGAGGGCAGGTCACCCGTGAGGACGAGAGAGCCCGACCCTGTTCTCTTTTTCTTATTTGTTAAAAAGATTCAGAAATTTTTGGGTGGTTTAGCGGTCGAAAACGCTTCGCACTGATGCTTGGAGCCCTGAAGTCACGGGCTTCTCCTCGTCCATGCTTTGATGATACTGACATAACATCATGCCCGGTTTTTCTAATCTTGCATGATTGGAGTAGAGTGAGAGATTAAAAAACGTGAAAAATATTGTACAACCGTGCGCCCACGTCTGGGTGTCTGGATGAATGCATGGGGTATCTCTTCAAAAAAGACTGCAAGCAGGCCAGAAATGCAAATCAAACCTTAATGTAGGAACACGTCAAGCAAAGGACCAGTGAGAACTCAGCACGTCTCTATATATATGCATAGCTTTGGTGCGAGGCTTCTCATCCCCCCCGTTCACGTACGCTATAGCCATTTTCACCGACACCACGAACATGTCCATCACCTTTCTTATATTTCTCCTCCTCATCTCTCCCAATGCCTTGCCGGCCATCGGTCGACCCCATTGTTCGCTCGACCCGATAGCCAGCGAGGTGCGCAACACTACGAATAGCCTGAAAACCTATATAATTTATGTGCAGCCAAACCATGCCACCGCTCAGTCCGACGATCCCCAAGAATTGGAGAGGTGGTACAGGTCATTCCTACCCTCCGGCGTGGTCAACTCAGGCGAGCCCCGGCTTGTCTACTCCTACAGCAGATTCATTATGGGGTTTGCTGCGAGGCTGACCGACGAAGAGCTTGCTGATGTGAAGAAGAAGGATGGTTTCTTGCATGCACACCCCGACCGCCTAGTGCCTCTTCAGACGACCTACACGCCGGAATTCTTGGGCCTGCATAGGGACCAAGGCTTCTGGAAGGACTCCAACTTCGGCAAAGGCGTCATCATCGGCGTGCTGGACAGCGGAATCTTACCGACTCACCCATCCTTCGATGATCACAACATGCCTCCTCCACCAGCAAAATGGAAAGGGTCTTGCGAGTTCGACGTGTCCCTGTGCAACAACAAGCTCATCGGTGCAAGGACTTTCACCCAAGGAATGAACGCCATGAGAACATCACAAGGTGCTGTGCAGCTGCAAGCACCGTACGATTATACTGGACACGGGACACACGTTGCCGGCACCGCGGCCGGCATGTTTGTCGACAATGCCAATGTTGTCGGGCAGTTCACTGGCACTGCCGCCGGTATAGCACCCTATGCTCATCTGGCCATATATAAAGTCTGCGGCCGTGGCGGATGTCCCTCGTCTGACATACTTGCCGGACTCGACAGTGCCATCGCCGATGAAGTTGACATCGTATCTCTCTCCCTCGGTGGCCCATCTGTTCCTTTCTATCTGGATGCCACAGCCATCGGTACGTTCAGAGCCATGGAGAAGGGCATCTTCGTCAGCTGTGCAGCAGGGAACAGTGGACCCTCAGATAGCACGCTGTCGAACGAGGCACCATGGATGTTGACGGTCGGAGCAAGCACGGTCGATCGGTCCATTCGATCCACCGTGGAGCTCGGTAGTGGAGTTAAGCTTGATGGAGAGGCCGTCTACCTGCCCATGTCTGGCGAATTCATCCAAAAAATCTACCAGCCTAGTGACTCCACCTTCTTGCGCCTCCCTGGAGAATCCAGTACTCTCGAGCCTAGGGCCCTGCAGTCTGACATGCTACCACTGGTGTATCCTGGCTCGGTCGGAGGACCAAGGGCTGCCTTCTGCCTCGATGGCTCACTTGCTGGCATCGATGTCAAAGGAAAGATTGTGGTATGCGATATATTAATAAAGAATATTAGTACGGTGGACCAAGGTGTAAACGTCAAGGGCGCCGGAGGGGCTGCTATAATTATTGCCAACGGCAAGGAAGAAGGCCACACCATCACTATCGGCGTCCACGTCCTGCCCGCTTCCCATGTCAGCTATGACGATGGATTGAAGATAAAATCGTACATCCAGTCGGTTTTGTATCCCAGGGCATCGATCACGTTGGTGGGCACATTGTTTGGAATATCTCCAGCTCCGGCGGTTGCTTCCTTCTCCTCCAGAGGACCCAACCGGGCCGACCTAACCATCCTGAAGCCCGACATCATCGGCCCCGGGGTGAACATATTAGCTGCGTCGCCCTTCCCGGTGGGACCTTCCGGAGCTACAACAATGTTTAATATAATGTCCGGCACATCCATGGCCACCCCACATCTTAGTGGGGTAGCTGCTCTGCTGAAAAACAGGCACCCTGACTGGTCGCCGGCAGCGATCAAGTCGGCAATCATGACGACTGCAACTTTGACTGCCAACGACGGCAGAAGGATCCCTGACCAGAACCTAAACACCGCAGACTTCTTCGCACTCGGATCCGGCCATGTGAATCCGACGAGAGCTGACAACCCAGGTCTCGTCTACGATATCAGCTCCAGCTATTACATCGCTTACCTATGTGGCCTGAAGTACACTGATCAGCAGGTTAGCGCCATAGCGGGTCATTTCGTCTCCTGTTCATCTGTCCAGAGCATCTCCGGCACGGAGCTGAACTTACCCTCGTTCATGGTGCCCTTAAACAGCACAAACCACTACAAATTGGATGTTTTTCGGATGGTGACGAATGTCGGAGCTCCGAATTCGATATATGAGGCGCAAGTGATGGCTCCGCAAGGAGTGTCCGTCGTGGTGAATCCTCAGCGGCTGACCTTTTCTCAAGTCAACGAGAAGGCAACATTCAAGGTGACCTTCTCCAGAGAAGGCAGCGGCCATGGAATTTATCGGCCGGGCTCATTGAAATGGGTCTCATCAGATGGAAATACAATCGTTAATAGTCCAATAATGGTACAGATCGTTTGATAGAGAGTATGGAGCATCTCTCAGGTGCTTCTGCCATGTAAGCAAGTAAATGAAGTCGATCTAGTACTGTGTCTCTGCTTGTGTGTGGTGTGTTTGTTTGCAGCTGTTTAATAACGGTGGGAGTGCCACCTTGTTGCCGAGTTGAAACTCGGAACCTCTACTCAGCTGGTGAGGACTGGGAGGGGACGTTTCATGTGTTTTGCATGTATGAAAGTTTGCTGTTCTCTCTTTGTGGTCATCTCGTGTTCTTGATTGCTTAATTAAATTGCTCGATGTCTGATGAAATTTCTGCTTGGACGATAACAATCATCGTTCATCCGGGGGTGTTTTTGCTATGATCCACGTGCTTGGTTCGATAATTTGGTGATGACTTGGTTAGGCCGGATGAGGACTGGATGATAACCTCATCCATTCAGTGTAAACAATTATAGTCAACTCTATAACTTGACCAAAGTGCTCAACGCTGCATAAATGCAATATTATAGTTACGGCCCACGTGGAAGAAGTTAATAATCTTGCCGAGTGTGCAGCTAATCTGATCCCGAGAATAGTCGGCCTGACCTCCGTCCTACCGAGAAGCCAGATAGGGACGGCCTAATCACCACCAGAACGGACAACCTGAAATAATGACCGCGCCAGCCTGTCACACGCGGACGAAATTATGCTCGGAGACTTTACCTGACCGCAATCGCATGGATATAATGCCAGAAACTGCTGAACAAAAATCATACGAGACTGATACTATAAAATATCATATGAACCGGATTTAATTCATAATTTGTCATTTTTTTTAATATTAATTTTTTAAAAAAACTTAAAAATTTAAAATATTTTTTTATTAACAAAATTATTAATCTTATAATTAAATTTTTTTTTTATTTTTAGTATATACTATTTAGCGATATACATTATATGATCATATGATACATACTAAATATATAATCAAGTGATACATAATATAAGCTTTTTTGATACATATTTAGCAATGATTTAATACATATATATCTACGGTTAAATTGATATATAGTTTAACGAACTTAGTATGTACCAATACATAATATATAACTAGTTGATATACACCTAGCAAAGTATTCATCTGACGTTCTAATACATACTTCTAAATAAAGTAATACATAATTTTCAGAACATAGCACTAATTAGTATATAGCACGTAAGCAAATGATATACAATAGATGTCTTACTAATATATATTATAAATTTTTTTGATGCACATACAATAATAACTTAATAATATTTATAGATAAATTGATACATAGTTTACCGAACTTAGTGTTCATCAGTACACAATATATAGTCAGTTGATATACACCTAGTAAAATATTCATTCGACATTCCAATATACACCTCTAGATAAAATAATACATAGTTTTAATGAACTTTTAGATACAAAAATCTTAGAAAAGATAATGGATTTAGAAGAGAAGAAAGAAACTTAAAGAAGATCTTATAGATAGGAGAGATGGAGCGTGGGATTAGGAAAAGAAGAGAGATATAGGAGGAAGACCTTACGAATGGAGAAAATGACTTGATGAGGAAGATAATGAATGGAGAAACTTGATGAGGAAGAAAGAGGATATGGATGGTCACAAAGAATCTCTCTTAGGTATATAATTTATTTCTTTTTTTATTGTTCAGTTATGAAACTAACAGACTCTATTAGTAGAAAAAATCTAATCCCTATTTGACTTTTAGGTTTCCTTTTTAAGATATCAAAAAAAAAAAAAAACATGGCGTAAAATCTGGCCCAACCCATATGATGGTCTATAATATCCATCCCATGTGATTTTTGTTTGAAACTACCAAACGATATGCCATCTGTTACAGCTCATTTAAACCATGTGTTAATTAATGATAGGGTGTGATCACCAAACATACAATCGTCGTGGATAAACTTTATCATTAGCAAGCTTTTTTGTTGTAGATCTGGTACCACTTTGTTGCGGTAGAAAAAAAAAAAAAACACAATCGAATATATAGATCAGCTAAAGGCTCGCCTCCACGGGGCATGCAAGCTTCAATATGAAAAAAGAAAAAATTTACAAGAGAAAATCACACCCTCAACCCTCGTACATCAATCGTTCTCTCTCTCAACAAGAAGCACTCCCTCACATAAAGCTCTCTCAAGGAGACCTTCTGAAACGACTGCTGTCCGCTATCTGACAGTCCGTCTGAAGTTTTTTGCTTCTGCTCTCTGTCGGTGCCTCTCAAGATCTACTACTGCTACTCAGGGCTCTGCCACCATGCCACTACCATACATTCTGTTGACCACTGCTACCGAGCAACAGGACCCTCTATTGCTCACAAGGCATTTTAAAGGTCTCAAATCGAGTGAAGATCGGAGACAGGACTCAGATTACAAGTTCAATTAACTCCCAAGCCATTGGATCAATATCGAGACTTCTCAGGGCTGTCAGATAGCACCTTCGCATGAAGATTAGGGTAACAGGACTCTGGACTGCAAGAAATGTCATGGAAAACATCGCTAGTCCATGGTGGACTGTGAGAAACTGAGGAAAAATGGGGTTGCTGGCCCGCACGCCTGCTAGGCTGGCCCACACGCATCTATGTGTGCTAAGCCCCACTACATCCATGAGCCCAATGGGTCGCACCTGCGGACGGCCTGCGAGCGCCTGCGCAAGCCCGCACTGGGCCACACCCGCACCTGGGCCTACGCCCGCACGCTAGGCCAGGCCTTGCTATAGGCCCCCTTAGCCGTGGGCTACCTTCCTGGGTTGTTTTGTGCTATGGACTTGGTTGTGGGTCGAATTCGAAGTATTTTTCTCAACATTTTTTACCAATGACCTCAAAGCTTTTGGGACATCGTCCACGACACAGTTGTTGAGATTCTCCAAGACCTATATCTTCACGATCAGTTGAACTCATTGTCACAACCATCACAGTAGGTAAGTCAAGCAATATTAGTAATTTTTTTATTTATTTTAAATTTTTATATTTAGAAGCTTCACATAGTTAGGCTTAAGTCGAATGAAGGGGACCTAAGAGTCAAAAGTTAATCTACCCATCTAATGGATAGGATGGAGGTGTAGATAGGTCTGTATCATCGAATGAGATATGTACGAATAATTTTAATACAAGAAAAGTAAATTTTTACGATGAATTTATTTATGACGAAAATATTTTCATCGTCAATAAGGATATTTATGATAAAAAAATATTTTTATCACTAATAATAAAATATTTATGATAAAAATTATTTTTCATTGCAAATAGCTCCATAATTGAGATGAAAATTTTTTTTATCATAAATACCTATTATTTACAATGAAAATAATCATCGTAAATAATAAAATATTTATTTTAATTTTATATTTTCAAATATTCATGATAAAAATATTTTTATCATAAATAATGTTAGTATTTGCGATGAAGACATATTTTTCATCATAAATACATGTTATTTACAATGAAAAATTTTTGTCACTAATATTTAAAAAAAATAAAAAAATTAAAAAATAAAAAATTTTAGGGGTCTAGGATATGGGATCACTGCTCTCTCATCCTCATGCTCATTTAGGGCAGACATCCATTCTATGTGCGAGGCTCGACTGATGGAGGTGCAGAGATAGACTGTCGAGGATCGACAGCAGGCTACTGTGGATTGACAGCAGGCTGAGCAACGAGCTTAGGAGTGGGCTACACGCATCGATGAGTATCAACAGTTTCAGATTCAGATGATGGAGTGGATGGTGTAGATGGAATAAATAATACAGCTGATGAGGCAACAGCAGGCCAGTCCAAGCTCCATCGAGCGCTCTCCTTCCCCAGCTCGTTCTCCAAATATCGATACTTGATGACTTCTTCATATATTTTTTTTTATTTTTATTTCAAATCTCTTATAGTTTTAATTTAATATAATAAAATAATAAAATATATTTATCTATTTATTATGTAAATTTTTTAATTTATTTTTTAATTTTTAATTTATAAAAAATATTATAAATAGAAATTAAAAATATATATTTATAAATTATTTTTTTAAAAAAATATATTAAATTATTAGCGATAAAATTATTTTTGATAAACTATTGATTGCCAATAATATTTTAGTATGACAACATATTTTTTTAATAAATACAAAACTATTAAAATTTTACATATAATTAATAGCGATAAAAAATTATTCATCATAAATAATTATTAGCGATAAAAAATTTCATCAAAAATTATCATATTTACGATGTAAACTTTTCATCATTTAGATTATTTAAATATATTTTTTTAAACAAAATTTATTAAATTAATAGCGATGAAAAATTTTTATTGCAAAAAATATTTTTTACGATGAAAATTTTTTATTGCTAAAATATTTTAAAAATTTTATTTTAAAAAATATTTTAATTAAATTAATAGCGATGAAAAAGTTTTCATCGCTATTAATTTTTTATTATTTAGTGATATTATAATTAATCGTAAATATTTTTTTTATAATTAAAATTTTTCATCAAAAATATTTTAACGATAAAAATTATTCATTGCAAATATCCTTTATTAGCGATGAAATATTTTTTTCATCATAAAATATAATCAATGATGCGATTATTTATGATGAAATATTAGCAACAAATATTTCATCACTAATAACTATTAGCGATGAAATTAGATTATTAGCGATGAAAACTTTTCATCACTAATAATCTGTTTTGTTGTAGTATTCATTCGATAATCGAAAGAGTATATCAAATATACCCCTCCATGCCAGTTTAGGCTTGAGACAGAAGAGAGGAGAATCTAGAGGGTCAAAATTTAATCTAACCATCCGATAGATGTGTCAGAGATATCTATCACTTTGTATCATTGAATAAACATATAGAAACAATCTATTCGAGAATTGAAAGAATATATTGAAATATATCCTTTCATGCCAGTTTAGGCTTCACGTAGGAGAAAGAAAATATCTAGAGGGTCAAAATTCAATTTAACCATCTAATGGAGTACTAGCCGGGGGTATCTATAGCTCTGTATTATCTAATAGAATGTATAGAAATAATTTATTCAAAAATCATATCATATATATAAATATATCTCTCCATAAAGGTTTAAGCTTGAGGTGCATCAATTATTTTAGTTTTATAGTTTCAATTAATTTAATTCTGAAGTTATCAATAAAATTTTATTTTTCTTCGTTACAGATATTGAAACTTCTGACTCATCCATCTACTGCTGCAGAGGATGTACAGGAGCAGATGAAGGAGGATCTCCTTTGATTTTTTTAGCTTTGATGTACTGTATTTGATATTTGAATAATGTTATTTATATAATTTAGTTTTGATATAATATATAATATTAATTTTTTATTTATGATGGTGATAGTTAATTGTTAGTTGTTATAATATCTGTAAATATATGTTGCTCGTTAATTTAAGTATAACAAATTTTAGTAAATATAATTACTTGTTAATTAAATTATAATATATTTTGATATATATAATTATTAAAAATTATTTTTTAAAAAATTATTATTAACGACGGCTATTGCGACTGCAACTCCATCACTAAAAGAGTATTAGCGATGGCTTATTAGAGATGGAGAAGTCATCGCTAATAGTTTTTTTAAATTTTTAAATTTTAATTTGAAAAAATATTATAAGCAACGGAAAGCCATCGCTAACTACTATCGCTACTATTTATTATTAGCGATGATATTTTCACTATCGCTAATAACAGGCTCATCATCGTGCTTTTTGCCGATGGCTTTGTAGTGACGGCTTGTGTCGCTAATACCATTAGTGACGAAGTTTTTTATTAAACATTGTTGCTAATAGTTAGTTTTCTTATAGTATTGTCATTGTTGCCTATTTATGGTTATTTAATATTTATAATGATTTCATATAAATTAATATAAAATATTTTATATACATGCTTAAAGATTTTCTGATTTTGCATGCATACTTATATTATTCTAATTTTTTAGGTTTATTTATTTTTCATATTATAGATTGTTGAGAAGAGAATTGACTTGCATAGGAGCTTTATGGAAGCTTGATGGCTTTTGTGGTTGAGAAGAAAATTGATTTATATTAGAGCTTTATTTTCTTTATAGCTTTGTGATTGTGACTTAAGATTTGGATATTTTATAACTTTATGGATGCTATATAAGATATATTATTTTATTTGTGCACTTTTATTGTGAAGATGATGCATGGAGGAACATGTAGGAATCTTTATATAACTATGTATTTGAAAAATATTTGAATTATTATGAATAGATTAATTAATTTAAATTTTAGTATATTTTGCTTTTTTATTTAAAAAAAATAGTAGGTTAATTTTTTTTGTGACAATAAATTTTATCATTAGTGGTAGGTTAACTTTTTATGATAATAAATTTTGTCACTAAGAATCATTTTTTAATGGCATATTAACTTTTTATGATAATAAATTTTATCACTAATGGTAGATTAATTTTTTTATGACAATATATTTTGTTACTAAAAAAATTTTTTACTAGCCTATTAACTTTTTGTGATAACAAATTATCCCTACAAATTGTTTCTAAATTGTAGGTATTTTTTCTGCCATTAATGATAAAATTTATTGTCATAAAAAAATTAATCTGCTATTTTTTTTTTCAAATAAACAAGCAAAATATACTAAAATTCAAATTATTTAACCTACTCATAATAATTTAAATATTCTTCAAATACATAGTCATATAAAGATTTTTATATGTTCCTCTATACATCATCTTCATAATAAAAATTTATAAATAAAATGATAAGTCTCATACACCAACCATAAAGTTATGAAATACCTAAGTCTTAAGTAACAACCACAAAGTCATAAAGCTTCTACAAAGCTCCAATGTAAGTTAATTCCTTCTCAACCACAAAAGCCATCAAGTTTCCATAAAGCTCCCATGCAAATCAATTTCCTTCTCAATAACCTACAATATGAAAAATAAATAAAATCAAAAAATTATAACAATATATATAAGCATGCATGCAAAATTAAAAAATCTTTAAGTATGTATATAAGATATTTTATGTTAATTTATATGAAATCATTGCAAACATTAAATAACCATAGCTAAATAATAATGAAAACCACCACCACAACCACTACCACCATAATTATTCCATAACTATCTAAGCAATCATAAGTAATACAACATGTAGTCATGCTAATACATCTATATATTTATTCAAAAATACAACAATGACAATATTGCCCAGAAATATAACAACCCAAGAGGAAGGTGAATTGGGTTCTTTAATTAGAAATTTCAAGCAAATTCGAAATCTAAATAATAATATACTTCAAATTAAGCTAATTTAAGTGATTGTTAGTATTAGATGTGTGTCCTAGAAATAAATCTTGACTGACACATACTTTTTTTTAGGACATATTTTGTACTTGCTAGGCAATCTTTATAACCAATCATGTCATTTGTATCTATAATTTATCCTAAAAATTAATAAACATGATTTTATATATTTTCAAGGTATTGAGAATTTGAGACATACATCATTAGTAGTTAATTTCTAAATACTCCCGATCAAAAAATCATCATGAAGGACAGTGATCAATCCATTCAAGATCGATGTATGGATCACCTTCCTTTAAGATAGATGAGTTTTGAGTCTGCGATGTAGAGACATTGGGGTGAGAGTATAGATGGTTGTTAGAGAATAATTTATACTGAGCATGATCAATACGAAAAACTATTTGGATGTCTACTCACTCATCAGTGATTTTCTCGATGCTACAGTAGTGTAACTAATCTTTTAACCTGCGGTATGTTGGCTATTCACAGTGAGGTTACTTAGTTTGACTGTACATTCTTTTGATCTCTAGTCATTTGGGTTCTTGCTATGTATGTTGTCTATTGTAGGTTCAGATTTACTGTTTGGAGTAGGATGCACCTAGATGGAATCTATCGATCTTGGTTGAAAAGGAGAAGTCCTATGCGATTCACAAGACTGAGTTCAAAAAATCTCCTCTGACCAGAGTAACTGTGAATACTGAAAAAGAGTTTTCATAAGATTCACAAATGAACTCGAGTCGAGCCAATCTAGTATAAGACTGACGATGGAGTTTGACGAGTTCTCCATGACCTCCGTCTAGTTGAAAATCATGATAGAGAGATTGTATCATACGATAACTGCATGTAGGAGTTCATCTTTTTTATTCTGCTGAGTTGCCACTACATGCTGCTAGGCATCACTAGTGAATTGTAAGAACTTACTAGGATCATTTTTAGATCAACAATCTTTATTGAGGTGAGTTGGAATCATTTTAATCCATCGAAAGGAGTTTTGATGATACTGTAATGGAAATCACGGTATGTCTCACTACCAGATGGAATAGAACCTGAGGGGTCTCACACAAAAGAAGCATGACTTGATCAATGACTTGAATCATATTCAAATTATCAATCGAATTGATAGTTTGAATTTTAGAAACTGCTAATTTATAATCGTTACAGTTTTGATAGCTACTAATTATTAGTACAGGAACTTAATAATAAATATTATAATTTTATTAAGATTGATTAAATTATGAATTAAATTATAATTAATTTTAATTTAATTTAATTTAATTTAATATTAATTAGATTCAATTATCCAAATCAGATTTGGATTTCAAGCTTGATTAGATCAGACTTGACAGCCTTTCGAATTCGACTCAATTCGGACTCGATTTGAATCCGATTAAGATCCAACTTGAACCAAAAGAATCATAACCTAGAGAGCCCAGATTCTCTGAGACTCTCTCTTTACATATCATGAAAAGAAGGAGAGGGAGTGCATGAAGATGCACCCCCTTTGTTGCTTGCGCACATGAAGAGTGGAGGGGCGCCAATAGTTGGCGCCCCATCCTTCTGGGACTCTCTTTCTTTAAGACAACTATCTAAATTTAATTTGAATAGATGTCTTATCAAGAAAATATTCTAATCTGATTAGAATGGGGCATGGAAAATTTTTTTGTGTGATAAAAAAATCAAAAAAGGTGGGGCATGCGCAAGGTTAGTGCGTGAGATAAGTTTCTTCTTCTTTCTCTTATCTCAATGAATCTTGTCCCTACTTTTTTATATGAACACCTAAGATCAAATAAGATTTGATCTTTTAGGGCATTAAGAAGAGGTTGTGCATAGGATAAGAAGGTTTGGTGTGGCAAAAATTAAAAGTAGGTCATGAGTTTTTGGTATTAAAAGGTTCTTCTTTCCTTCTTGGTGATTTGATTGGTGTGGCAAAAATTAAAAGTAGGTCGTGAGTTTTTGGTATTAAAAGGTTCTTCTTTCCTTCTTGGTGATCTGATTCAGATCCGTTGGATCTATGCGAAAGAGTTCGTGCAGCGATCTTCTTTTTCGAGATCTAGAAGAAGACATGCAGATCCAAAACTGAGGAGCGAGAACTACAAAGTGCTAGCACACTAGTGATCTCGGTGCTCCGATCAGGCATCTTCGTATGGATACCAGCAGAGATCGAACGTGTGCATGGTTATGATTAAAACTCCAGACATCTGCAGATCAAAGTTATGGAGATCTGATCTCCAATTTGATTTTGCTAACATTTATTTTCTTTTCAGATTTCAGATCAAGGTAGCATATTCGTGTTAAGATCTTAGCTATGATTTTCAGATAAGATCTGATACATATTTAAATTAAAAATATTTAAATTTATTTATTTTCGCTACATAAGGTTTAAAATTTTTTTTAAACTATACGTACGAAACTATAGTATTTTCTAACAGTGGTATCAGAGCATAAATTTTTATATGAATATGAAAACTTCTCAGATCTGAAATCTGATTTGTGAAAATCAGATCTGAAGGTTAGTTAGATGATCAACATCATTCTGAAATAAGATTGCCTTGGCATAATCCTATTATGCTGAACGGTTATCCTAGAATGATGTAGAACATCAATCAATATTAGATCTAAATTTTCTATATGTTGTAATGTGATTACAGGATTGTTTTGGATCTGAAATTATTTCAGATCTAAAATAAATTATGAGTTATTCAGATTTGAAATTAATCTTAAATCTGAATAGATTAATTAGAGTTTAATTTGGATCTAGTATGCTTGCTGAAATTTTTTCTTACATGTATAGATTCAAAATTATTGTTCATATATTTGATGTGTGAAAGATAATTAGATCTGATTTTTAATTGATTACATATGTGATATGTTAGATTAATTTCTTAGTAGCTTAGTAATCGAATTGAGATAATCACTATGGTCGTCCAATCATAAGAAGATGAAGAGATTAAAGTCCCTCTCTTGCCCATTCGATGAGTTCTCTCTTATGACATATAGGGGTGCCGACTGTGATATTTCTCATGAAGATGAATAGCGAATAAAAAATTATATGTATTATATATTTTAGATTTAAATTAGATTATGTATGTATTTTTATATGTTTTAAATCTCTAAATATTATATGTGATATATTATTTTGACATACGATCTAGAACTTAATTTCTGCAAAATTCAAAATCCAAAATCTTAAGTTTTGTTTGCATGAAAATATGAAACTGTGACTGACATGCCCGTGGAGTCGACTCAATTCTCAATTGGATCAACTCGAGTGCTTGAAGAGTCAACTTAATTTGTTAGAGTCAACTCTAGACCCTGCTAGGTTGGCTTATTTGCTGATGAGCTGACTCAATTATGTAGGCTAGGTCTATAGATTTTTATTTATCTTAGTGTTGTGTCAACTCACTGTGACAAGTCGATTCGTGTTTTAGGATGAGTTGACTTGATTCTGCAGACAGCAAAATTGTATGAGATACCATACAAATAGTTTAGATTAAAAATTATTTCGAGATCTAAACTTAAACCCATGTACATAATGCACTTAATTGAGAATTAAGATTTAAAATTATAAGATCTAAAATTATGAATTTAAGTTCAAAATTTCAATGCATAAAATATAAATTTCGGATATGGGTTGAACAAATTAGATTTAGAGACTAAACTACAACTAGGGTCATTGATTAAATCGGATTAGAATCTTTTTTTATTTTGAGCAGTTGATCAAACCTAATCAAGAGTTGGTTGAGATTAGGTCAAAAGATCTCAAAATTGAATTTAGTTGTAGTTGATCAAATTGATTCACATCTGATGTGAATTGATTAAGTCAAGATGGAATTTGGCTCAATAGTTCGAGTCCAAGTTTATAGGTTAACCTAATTGATTCTAATCAACTAATTTAGTGTTTAAGACAAGTCTTAGATGGTGGTTCTTTAATTGGTTCTATTGTCTGACCTGACCAATTCGTTGGTGTCTAAAGAAAGTAATGGGGGAAATCCTCACTCATCTTTACTTATCTGGTCATTTTGGAAGATTATATTTTGTATTAGGTTACTTGTTGACCCGAGTTCACTCATACCGATTAGGTTGGTCAGACATGAAATATACTGATCCAAATCATATTAGTCATTACATCAGATATATGTGACTAAAAAGAAGAAATCTAAATCTAAATCTCTTTACTAAATATTAAATCTATTGATCTTCCACCATTGTAGAGATGCGGGTGCCTTTTCCGACATTGATCGTTCTCGACTGATTACAGTAGTTCGGTTGCATCGGGAAGGCACAACCACTCTATTGACATTAAATATCTTGGGATAAAGATAGGGTTGGGCCCAATAACTGTTAGATGAGGGATCCAATGATGGCTTGCACTCGCTGGTGAATGGTGGATCGGATTTAATTAAGAAATATGTCAATAACTGTTAGGTGAGGCCATAGGCTTAGAGATCAAGTCGCTGCAACATGCTTGGAGAAGCATTTGGATAAAGAGTTGTCTATACATTGGTATATGTGTCACCAATAACTGTTAGATGAGATGCCATACATCGATGGGATTACAGCATTTACTAAAATCACTTATCGTGTTAGGGTTTTCGTTCTCCACCCGAAGAGTGTGAGAGACTCAAAAAATTAATAGAAGCTTTTATTTATTTTTAAAGTTTTTAGAATAAACTATTACAAGTATAATTATCTAATTAAATCTTTACTCTCTATGGTCAATTCTGTCAGCTTTCAACCCTCTAGCTTGAATCCTAGATATCAACTACTTAACTGAAATCAATTACATATTCTAGCTCAAAAATTTAAGAATAGTTTTTAGTTTTTAAAAATTAAGCTGTGTTTTTTATCAGGTTAACCCAATGTCATCAGCTTGTCTAATCAATAGTCAACGAGCTATACTTGACAAATGATTGGACATTGAAGATTAGGTTAGGTGCTATAAATTGGATTTCATAGTTGATAAAATCTAATATACGTATAAGGACATGTAGACTGCCAATGATATACTGATTTATCTGTAATAATTATGAGATGATCAAAGTCGCACAATGCATGAGATGTGTGATGGGCAGTTTGTAAATGATCGATGATCAAGGATATTGAAGAGCTAGAAAAGCTCGACATGACCATGCATAAGAAATTGCTAATAAATTTGATCCTGTAATTTCTGATTCATATGAATAGTTTGTGAAACTATTATATGAATAATATTATAGCACTTTAACTGAATTGATCAATATGCTAGTAACTAAAGAACCTTAA
Source organism: Elaeis guineensis (assembly GCF_000442705.2). NCBI lineage: Eukaryota > Viridiplantae > Streptophyta > Magnoliopsida > Arecales > Arecaceae > Elaeis > Elaeis guineensis. The sequence goes on along the minus strand of NC_025996.2, from coordinate 139,270,581 downwards.
AAAATTCAGAGATACATACCTAGAGAACCTAAAGAATATTGACACACTTTTGGAAGTGTTGGGTATAAAATACCCCCCGGCCGAAGTTTGTAAAAGACCGACCCTTCCGAGACTCTTTCGACTTCCGACCTTATGTGGCATCTCTCTGAACCTCCTCGACCGTCCGAACTTCCATTATACCGTCCGGACTTCTCCGACAATGAGCTTCTCCATTCATATGTCGAGCCACTCCAAAAGCTCTCTGGGCTTCACTATCAGCCGATCTTCTACAGTGATCAATTATTCTCCGAATCCCTTCCGAACTTCTTTCGAACTTCGTCAATATCCAAGCTTCTCCGACAATGAGATTCCTACAGTAACCAGACTCCATCCAAGTTTCTACGACGATCGACTGCCTTCCAGATTCCATCCGAGCTCTTGCGAGAGCCGAACTTCTACAGCAAGCAGTCTACTTCGAACTTCCACGGCAAGCGGTCTACTCTGAACTCCTACTACGAGCGGTCTACTCCGAATCTCTACTGTAAGCGAATTTCATCCGAGCTTTTACTATAAACAAATTTCTTTCGAACTTCTATTACCGGCAGACTTCAGCCGAGCTCCTACAGTGGATGGATCCTAGACAAGCTTCTACAACGGGATAGGCTCCACTGGTCAGGTCACTACTCCGAGCTTCCATGACAATTGATCTTCTATCGAGCCTCTACAATAAGCGGCCTCCTTTCAGCCTTCTACAAGAATCGGACTCCGTCCGAACTTCCATAGCGGATGGATTCCGGATGAGCTTCTACAACAGACGGGCTCCAGCAGCTGGATTTCTACAACGGTCGATTGCTCCGGACTCCGTCCGAACTTCCATAGCGGATGGATTTCGGATGAGCTTCTACAATAGATGGGCTCTAGCAACTGAATTTCTACAATGGTCGATCGTCTCTGGTATCTGCCAAACCTCCCCAACGCTGTCCGAAGTCCACCACCGGTCGACCCTCCACCAGATTCTTCATGAAACCGGACTTCTCCGGTGGATAATCTTCAGACGAGCTTCCACATCAGGTAAATCTCAGACGGACTTCTCTAGCAATCAGACTCCTATCGGACTTCACCAACAGAAAGTCTCCATTCGAGCTTCTACAGCAGATGACTCCCACCTGTAGCATCAACGCCTGAGGCATCCGGCAACAGTAGACTCGTCAGTAATCTCGAAAATATTCGAGCTTCTCCTAGATTGACGGGATAAAGAGCCATTCCGCTCCATCAGACATCCCAACCGAGCTCCAACCGACAGATCTGAACTCTCTGGCAAGTCACGACAATGGCCACTACCCTACTTCACTCTCTGCAACGAATTCCGCACAGTTCCACCACTTTTTGGCAAGTCATGACAACGGACACCACTCCACTCTCCGGGCTCCACCACTCTCTGACAAGTCGTGACAACGGATACCACTCCACTCTCCGTAACAAACTCCACGTGATCCTGAACGGCCTCTGATGCCACTACTCTCGGCAACAAACTCTGCACGGCCACGAACAACCCACTACCAAGCGGTTACAGACGTCGCTGTCAATCAGTTACACTCTCCGTCTATAAAAAGGGACTCCCAGATACGTTCTTCTCTAAGCTCTGAACTCTATCTTGAAACTCTACTAAAATTTCCACTCGAGCACTCCATTTTGTTGAAGCAGAGTACTGACTTGAGCGTCGGAAGGGCTCCGCCACTCTCTGGCAAGTCATGACAATGGATACCACTCCACTCTCCGTAACAAACTCCATGTGATCCTGAACAGCCCCTGACGCCACTACTCTCGGCAATAAACTCTGCATGGCCACGAACGACCCACTACCAAGTGGTTACAGACGTCGCTGTCAATCAGTTACGCTCTCCGTCTATAAAAAGGAACTCCCAGATACGTTCTTCTCTAAGCTCTGAACTCTATCTTGAAATTCTGCTAAAATTTTTACTCGAGCACTCCATTTCTGTTGAAGCAGAGTACTGACTTAAGCGTCGGACGGTCTTGCCGGAGCACCCCCAACTCCGATTTAGACTTTCCTTGCAGGTCCCGACGGTGGCCGCGGTCATCTCAACTCTAGCAACTCTGGCTTCGATGGAATTCTGCACCAACAGAATTGGCGCTAGAAGAAGGATGGCTGTGTCTTCGCAGTACCCTTATTCTTAAAGGAGTGCTCAACGGGACCGTCTCCGGTCATCTTTCCCGACATCCTCTTCTCCTTCTTCTTCTAGATCTCCACCTAATGCCTCCCCGAAAGGCATCCATCAGGCGATCCACAGCCTCCACGGCCAGATCTCAGCGAGCTCCGCAAGATCTGGCCTCGTCTCTAGTTTTCCAGCCTCCTCCTCCTCCTCCGACAACGGCGGTCGGCATGGAGCAGTTCGACCTGCTAGTTCAGAAGGTCAGAGGCCTCACCGAAGCAGTACAGGCCATGCAGTAGCAGCAGCAACAGCCGCAGGCGTCAGTGCGGTTGGAAAGAGCATCATCGGAGTTCCAAAATCCAGTAGTAGGGTGGGCCACTTGGGTCAGTCGCCCTATCTTCCCCGGAAAGGAGAATCCGAGGGTGGAGAGCCCTCAGTCTGATCACGATTTCACCCCCGGAGGATCCCTACCTCCATTTTGTCAGAAGATCCTCGAGACTCGCAGTTGAGAGGACCTCCTGGATCAAAGGCTCCAGGAGATGAATCGGCGGATCGAAGAGCTCCGCCACACTCCTCCTGCTTAAGGTGAGGACATCTGTACTGGCCCTTCTTTCTCTCAAATGATCTTGCAGGAACCGATCCCATCAAATTTCAAGCTTCTCCAATTCGAAAGCTACGATGGGACCTCGGATCCGGTTGACCACCTGGAGGCCTTCCGGATAATGATGCTGCTCCATGGTGCGCCAGATGCCATCCTGTGTCGAGCTTTCCTATCTACCTTGAAGGGAGCAGCAAGGAACTAGTACTCGATGCTAAAGTCGGATATTATCTTCTCCTTTGATCAGATGAGCCACTAGTTTGCGGCTTATTTTGTTAGCAGCCGGCGTCCCCGGAGAGGTTCGAAGCTCCTTATCAACATCAAGCAGAAGGAGGAAGAATCCATCCGAGCTTACATCAACCATTTTAACATCGCCACGTTGGAGGTCCGAAACTTAGACCAATCGATCGTGATGGCCGCCCTGAAGGACGGTCTTCAAAAGAACGATCTTCTATTTTTTGTGAAAAAGAAATATCCTAGGGACTTTGCTGATTTGCTGGCTCAGGCCGAAGAATATGCTCGAGCAGAAGAAGCCTTCAAGATGAAGGACGAGGAGGCCGCGAAGGAGTGGCAGGCAGGAGACTCCAGCAAGCCCGCAGTTGAAAAAGGGCCAAGTGAAGCTCGGCCACGTTCTCGAACTCCCTTCGGACACAAGCATTTCCAGACTCCTCCTCGGGCTCATAGGTAGAGAAGCTCGGACCACAGAGTTCGGTGGAGCTCTCCCCCAGAAAGATTCCACAGCTATGTCCCGCTCAACACATCGAAAATCCATGCTGATGGAGGTTAGGGAGCAGCTCTCAAGGCCGAAAAAGATGCGCACACATCCCAAAAAGTGCAATCCTAACAAGTTCTGCCTCTATCATCGTGACCACGATCACGACATGGAGGAGTGTGTTCAGCTCCGAGATGAGATCGAGGAGCTCATCAGACGAGGTCGGCTCGACAGATTCATTCGACGCCGACCTGAAGGTAGGGAAGATCGGCCTAGGGCCCTACCACAGCCGGAGCCGTCAAGGAGGGAGGAGCAGCCTGAAGATCGGCCTCCGATTGGGATTATCAACTCCATCTCAGGAGGACTCCGACGGGGAGCAGACCTTCCGCGGCTATAGGATTTGAAAAATCTACGGATGTATCACCAATAACTTTGCCTTAAATAAAAGTTTCATATTTTCATATTTTTTCTTTTAGCATGAGCTTATAATGACAGGAAGTAACCTCCTCATACAATCGAAGTTAAGCATGTTAGGAACAGGAGGAGAACCTCGTTTTAACATGAGCAAAGTCGAAGGTCCGGTTACTTAAAGATCGGATGGGGGGAGAGGCTCTCGCAACGGCCCTTATGTGCCCTCATAGCCCTGTTAGGAACAGGAGGAGAACCTCATCCTAACATGAGTAAAGTCGAAGGCCCGGTTACTCAAAGATCGGATGGAGGGAGAGGCCCTTGCAACGGCCCTTATGTGCCCCCACAGCCTTGTTAGGAATAAGAGGATAACCTCGTCCTAATATGAGCAAAGTCGAAAGCCCAGTTACTTAAAGATCGAATGGGGGGAGAGGTCCTCGTAACGGCCCTTATGTGCCCCCACAGTCCTGTTAGGAACAGAAGGAGAACCTCATCCTAATATGAGCAAAGTCGAAGGCTCAGTTACTTAAAGATCGGATGGGGGGAGAGGCCCTCGCAATGACCCTTATATGCCCCCTCAGCCCTATTAGGAACAGGAGGAGAACCTCATCCTAACATGAGCAAAGTCGAAGGCCTGGTTACTTAAAGACCGGATAGGGGGAGAGACCCTCGCAACGGCCCTTATGTGCCCCCACAGCCCTGTTAGGAACAGAAGGAGAACCTTGTCCTAACATGAGTTGAAATTGGCTGTCGACAATAAGAGGAGAACCTCGTCCTGACATAAACAAAGACCCAGTCGATTAAGACCGGATGAAGAGGAAAGCCTCCTCAACGACTCCTCTACGCTCTCACGACCCCGTTAAGAGTAGAGAAAAAATCCTCACTCGAACACAAAAAAAGAGAGAGATAAAAAGGAAAAGCGACGAACTACACCAGCGACAAGTGAAAAACAAACTACATCAAAGATCTAAGGAACCTCGTCTCAACGAGAAAAGATACTCCTATCAAAAAACTCTCAGTCATTAAGAGGGAACTCAACACAGGCCGAGGAGAAATCGACTTCCTCAAAGTAATGAAAAGTTCAGATCTCCAAGCTCGAGTACCGGGAGGAAGCGTCAAACTCAAATAGCCTTGAAAAGACCTACGGTCCTGAACAAAAAAGGCAAATCAACACGGCGGCGATCGAGAACCTTCAAACAACGACGGCGTTGAACAAGATAAAAGACAAAAGAAGTTCCGTAAACGACAACTCAATGCCAGAATGGACAAGGTAATGAAAAATTTTCTTTTCATTTTATTAGTGAAGTATACATTACAAAGTCTTGAAGGCCAAAAAGAGAAATAACAAGAAAAGAAAGGAATACAAGGTAAAAGAGCTCCAAGGAAGCTCGGTACCATCAGACTTCAAACTCTCAATTTCAGCCATCGTTGAGGATTGCTTTAAGTATCCAACTTCTTCTTCCATCCCCCTTTTGGATTAATAATTACTCTAGCATTATCTTCAAAGTACATGTAGACGCCATCCTTTTTGTGCCATGGCTTCCGCTGCCTCACAATGACGGCAGGCATGATCTTCTTTCTGAGATCGGGTTTCTCCTTCTTTCTGATTTCTTCTTCCAGTCCCCCTTTGGCTTCCCCCTTCCGCAGGATCGAAAAGTACTCACGCTCGAAGATGTGCCACAAGCGTGGGCTCTGGACGATCAAGGCGAAACATGATCGGATCTATCTCTTCTACCCTCGCCTTCTTCGCCAACCCGAAAGTTGCAGCGCCTTCCCTCTTGTGGGCTTTGAGACTCTTGGCTGACATCCAAGCCGCATCCGCATCCATATCTGCAATGAAGGAGGGACCGAAGAAACTCCCATGCAAAGTGAGATCCCCGAAGGGGGGAGGCGGGTTTAAATAGGCAACGGGGTCTGGTGCAATAATGACTGCAGGACTCCTCTAACCAGTCTATAACCGCCGCATGGCCCACTCACCGTGGCAAGCGGCTGAAGGTGGTCGACAGTTGATAAAATCATTATTCCACCGTACCTGGGGCAGCGCTCCAGCGAGAATTCCAAAAAAATCTTTTCAGATCGCCTTAATTTGAAAGGACTCCGGCACCAGTGCGCCAAACGTCAAAATATCTGAAAATCACCAAGTGTGAAAATCGAGGGGGGGCAGCTTCGACCGTGAGAATTTTTCTATACTTCCTTCATTCGGAACCCGAACTCGAAAGTAGGGGGACTGGTGTTGGGTATAAAATACCCTCTGGTCGAAGTTTGTAAAAGACCGACCCTTCCGGGACTCTTTCGGCTTCCGACCTTATGTGGCGTCTCTCTGAACCCCCTCGACCATCCGAACTTCCATTATACCGTCCGAACTTCTCCGACAATGAGCTTCTCCATTCATCTGCTGAGCTGCTCCAAAAGCTCTCTAGGCTTCACTATCAGCCGATCTTCTACAGTGATCAATTATTCTCCGAATCCCTTCCGAACTTCTTTCAGACTTCATCAATATTCGAGCTTCTCCGACAACGAGATTCCTACAGTAATCAGACTCCATCCAAGTTTCTATGACGATCGACCGCCTTCCAGATTCCATCCGAGCTCTTACGAGAGCCAAACTTCTACAGCAAGCAGTCTACTCTGAACTTCCATGGCAAGCGGTCTACTCCGAACTCCTACTACGAGCGGTCTACTCTGGATCTCTACTGTAAGCGAATTCCATCCGAGCTTCTACTGTAAATAAATTTCTTCCGAACTTCTATTACAGGCAGACTTCAGCCAAGCTCCTACAGTGGACGGATCTCAGACGAGCTTCTACAAAGGGATAGGCTCCACCGACTAGGTCACTACTCCGAGCTTCCACGACAATCGATCTTTGATCGAGCCTCTACAATAACCGGCCTCCTTTCAGCCTTCTACAAGAACTGGACTCCGTCCGATCTTCCATAGCGGATGGATTCCGGACGAGCTTCTACAACAGACGAGCTCCAGCAGCTGGATTTCTACAATGGCCGATCGCTCCGGACTTCGTCTAAACTTTCATAGTGGATGGATTTCGGACGAGCTTCTACACTAGATGGGCTCCAGCAGCTGGATTTCTACAACGGTCGATCGCCTTCGGTGTCTGCCGAACCTCCCCAACGCCATCAGAAGTCCATCGTCGACCGATCCTCCTTCAGATTCTTCATGAAACTGGACTTCTCCGACAGATAATCTTCAGACGAGCTTCCACATCAGGCAAATCCCAGACGGACTTCTCTAGCAATCGGATTCTTACGGGACTTCACCAACAGAAAGTCTCCATCCGAGCTTCTACAACAGATGACTCCCATCTGTAGCATCAGCACCTGAGGCATCCGACAATAGTAGACTTGTCAGCAATCTTAAAAATATCCGAGCTTCTCCTAGATCGATGGGATAGAGAGCCATTCTGCTCCATCAGACATCCCAGCCGAGCTCCAGTCGATAGATCCAAACTCTCTGGTAAGTCACGATAATGGCCACTACCCTACTCCACTCTCTGTAATGGATTCCGTACGGTTTCACCACTCTCTAGCAAGTCATGACAACGGACACCACTCCACTCTCTGGGCTCCACCACTCTCTGGGCTCCACCACTCTCTGACAAGTCGCGACAATGGACACCACTCCACTCTCATAACAAACTCCACGTGACCCTGAACAGCCCTGATGCCACTACTCTCCGCAACAAACTTTGCGCGGCCATGAATGACCCACTACCAGACGGTTACAGACATCGTTGTCAATCAGTTACGCTCTTCGTCTATAAAAAGGGACCCCCAGATACGTTCTTCTTTCAGCTCTGAACTCTATCTCGAAACTCTACTAAAATTTCCACTCGAGCACTCCATTTCTGTTGAAGCAGAGTACTAACTTGAGCGTTGGAGGGTCTTGCCAGAGCACCCCCAACTCTGGTTTAGACTTTTCTTGCAGGTCCCGATGGTGACCGCGGTCATCTCAACTCCAGCAACTCCGGCTTTGGCGGAATTCTGCACCAATAGGAAGGTATGTCGAATTACTCAAATTTGGTCTTACGATTTTTTCTTTTTCATTAGACTCTAGTATATATTACGCACTTTAATATAGGATCTAAGGAAGGAAGAGGACTGAAGAAAGGTGAAGTGACTCTTTTGAGTTGGCAATGGTGCAAAAGTTGCACTGTGACCATGGACATCTAACCTCGATGATTTCTATTTTTATCATTTGCATGGTGATGCATTTGCGAACTTATTTGAGCAAATAATGAATGTCATTGGGTCTGAAAGATCCAGAACCAAATAACCTAAAGTATACAGATGGTTCTTTTGGCTAGGTCACGTATGAGAAAAAATAATTTACTGACTGGAGATAATGGGCCTTTGAGCTTATTGATTGTTAAGTCATATCTAATCTGTGAATCATCTCTTTGAAGATTAATGACCAAGCTATCCTTTGTGGATCAAAGGGATATGATCACTGAGATATTTGTCCTAATACACATACGATGTGCATGATTTATTTGATGAGCTAGACTAAGAGATTATCATTGCTTCATCATTTTTACCGATGATCAGTCACAGTATAGGTATGTATGTAAGATACAATCTGAAAGACTTTGAAAGGTTAAAAAAATTCAGATGTAAAGTAGAAAAGTAAATTGAAAAAAATTTTAAAGGTACTTCAATCAGATCGAGAATGCAATACCAAATAAGAATTTTATTGGTTATCTAAACAGAATGGCATAGTTTCATGATGGAATTCTCCTTGGTGTATCTGTGAGAAGTAATGGTGCTATATGAGATATGATCTGATCCATCATGAACATCACTAATTTAACTATTATTTTTTTAAAAATAAAATTTAATTTTTAAAATTTAAATTAGATTTTCTCTAAAATTGGTTTCACCACACTATATTAGATATGATATGGTAGACATGTTAGAGGATAGGTCTGTGAAAGCTCATTTATGGGGTATCCCAAAAGTGTTTGTGATGTCAATTTCTCTTCTCTGTGGTTCACAATGTGATTGTGAGCAATTATACTATTTTCTTGAAAATAGTGGGAGAATGAACTTAAAGAAAAAATTTCTAAAGAATAATGAGTCATAAGACCTCTACAACCTATTTAAGATGAGCCAGTATATGTAGTACCTCCTTCACCTCGTAGATCTAATAGGATCTCCCATCCTTTAGAAAGATATTTGGTATTCTTACAAAAGATTCAGAGAAAATATTTTTTGAGAGAGATTGGAAATATAGGGATGATCTCGAAACCTACAATGAGGTAATATTATACATCAACCTTAAGAAATGGATGTGTAGATAGCCCTACTAAATGGATATTTTTGAAAGGTATCTATTTACAGTGACCTATGGATTTCACTTCCAGTGATAGAGATCATACTGCAAAATTTTTTTTATGGATTTAAGCTAAAATCTCAAAGTTGGAATTGTTGTTTGATTTATCAAAAATAAGGAGGAATCATGTAGTTACATGAAGGTCAGTGAGAGGATCCCATACTGACATCGATTATGATGTGGTTACATATAGAATATTTTTATCAAAGACCTAGGCCACACATCCTGTATTCTGAAAATAAAGATCTATAGAGATAGATCCTAAAAGGGTGTTTGATTTTCACAAACATGTACATAGAAGAGGTGCTGAAAGGGTTCAGCATTGAAACCTTCAAGAGAGATCCATTATCCTCTTAGATATGGGTGCATGCCATGCTATGTACTTGACTTGGTATATCTTACTATGAAAGTCACGAGTGGATATTAGTCAAATTCAGGCTGGGAGCATTGGATTGTTGTGAAAAATATCTTCAAGTACTTGAGAAACACTAAGGAATTATTCCTCATCTTTGAAGAAAGATTAGAGCTAAGAGTGGGAGGATACATTGATGTTGATGGTAGAATATCTACATCAGTATGTATTCTTAAGTAATATTGATTCGATATGTTGGAAGGATTTCAGATAATCGATCAATGAAAGCTGAATACGCTATAGATGTGTAGAATGCATTCTGGTTCTTATGATAGTTGTGAAACTTAATATCATACCATTAGATGCTGTGACATTGTACTGCAAAGATAATGATCCATATCCTTCGCTAAGGAGCCAAAGTCTCACCAGAAATTCATGCACATAGAACAGGGATATACCTGATTATCTCAAGTAGAAATATATGGAGGTATAGAGAGTAAACTCCATATAAGATGTGGTGGGCCCAAATCACTTAGCCAGCTAAACACCAAAGTCTATCTTCAGAATATGGGGCTCAGGTATATGGCAGATTGATTTTAGTGCAAATGAGAGTTTGTTAAATGTATGTCCTAGAAGTCAATCTTAGTTGACACATACTTTTTTCTAGGATATATTTGTACTTGATGGGCAATCTTTATAACCAATCATGTCATTTGTATCCATGGTTTATCCTAGAAATTAACAAAGATGATTTTATATATTCTCAACATATTGAGAATTTGAGACATATATCATTAGTGGTTAATTTCTAAATACTCCCGATCGAAGGATCGTCACGGAAGACAGTGATCAATCTATTCAAGATCGGTGCATGGATCACCTTCTTTTAGGACAGATGAGTCTCGAGTCTGTGGTGTAAAGACACTGGGATGAGAGTGCAGGTGGTTATTAGAGAATAACTTGCAATGAGCATGACCAACATGAGAAATCACTTTGATATCTACTCACTCGTTAGTAGTTTTCTCGATGCTGTAGTGGTGTGACTGATTTTTTGACCTACGGTGTATTGACTATTCACATCGAGGCTACTTAGTTTGACTGTATATTTTTTTGATCTCTAGTCATTTAGGTCCTTGCTGTGTATATTGGTTATTGTAGATTCATGTTTGCTGTTTAGAGTAGGGTGCATCTAGATGGAATCTATTGATCTGGGTAGAAAAGGAGAAGTCCTATGCGATTCGTAAGACTGAGTTCAAAAAATCTCTGACCAAATGAAGTGTGAATACTGAAAAAAAGATTTTCACAGGATTCACAAATGAACTCGAGTCGAGCCAATCTAGCATAAGACTGACGATGGGATTTGACGAATTCTCTATAACCTTCGTTTAGTCGGGACTCATGATAGAGGGATTGTATCACACGATAACTGCACCTAGGGGTTCATCTTTTTTATTTTACTGGATTGCCACTACATGCTGTTAGGCATCATTGATGGATCGTGAGAATTCACTAGGATCATTTTTAGATCAACGATCCTTGTTGAGGTGAGTTGGAATCATTCTAGTCCATCGAAAGGAGTTTCGATGATACTGTGATGAAGATCACGATATGTCTCACTACCAGACAGAATAGAACTTGAAGGGTCACATATAAAAAGAGCATGATCTAATCAATGACTTAGATCATATTCGAATTATCAATCGGATAGATAGTTTGAATTTTAGAAACTGCTAATTTGTAATCATTATAATTTTGGCAGCTACTAATTGTTAGTGCAGAGATTTAATTATAAATATTATAATTTTATTGAGGCTGATTAAATTATGGATTAAATTTTAATTAATTTAAATTTAATTTAATTTAATTTAATTTATTTTAATATTAATTAAGTTTAATTATTCAAATCAGATTTGAATTTCAAGCTTGATTGGATCAGACTTGACAGCCTTTCGAATTTAACTCGATTCGGACTTAGTTTGAACCTAATTAAGACCCAACTTGAACCAAAAGAACCATGACTCAGAGAGCCTAGATTCTTTGAGACTCTCTCTTTAGATATCATGAAAATAAAGAGAGGGAGCGCATGAAGATGTGCCCCCTTTATTTCTTTCATGCGTGAAGAGTGGAGGGGCGCCAGTAGTGGCGCCCCATCCTTCTGGGACTCTCTCTCTTTAAGACAACTATTCAAATTTAATTTGAATAGATATCATTTCAAGAAAATATTCTAATCTGATTAGAATAGGGTGTAGAATATTTTTTTGTGTGATAAAAAAATAGGAAAAGATGGGGCGTGTGTAAGGTTAGTGCGTGAGATAAGTTTCTTCTTCTTTCTCTTATCTCAATAAATCTTGTCCCTTCTTTTTTAAAGAATGACTAAGATAAAATAAGATTTGATATTTGATCTTTTAGGACATTAAGAAGAGGTTGTGTGTGGGATAAGAAGGTTTGGTGTGACAAAAATTAAAAGTGGGGCATGAGTTTTTGGTGTTAAGAAGTGGGCAACTTCTTTAGGACAAAATCATCTCAATGCCTCCTCCTTTCTTCCTTACATCCCAATGCCTAGATCTGATAAAGATTAGATCTAAGAGAGAAAAAAAGAGAGAAGAAAAAAAGAAGAAAGGTTTTTCTTCCCTTCTTGATGATTTGATTTAGATTCTGTCAGATCTGTGCGAAAGAGTTCGTGCAGCGATCTTCTTCTTTGAGATCTAGAAGAAGACATACAGATCTAAGGCTGAGGAGTGAGATTTGCAAGGTGTTAGCACATCGATGATCTCGATACTCTGATCAGATATCTTCGTATGGATACTAGCAGAGATCAGACGTATGCACGGCAACAATTAGAGCCCCAAACATCCATAAATCCAAAGGTATAGAGATCTGATCTTCGATTTGATTTTGCTAACATTTATTTTCTTTTCAGATTTTGGATCAAGGTAGTATGTTCGTATCAAGATTCTAGCTATGATTTTCAGATAAGATTTGGTACATATTTAAATTAAAAATATTGTAATTTATTTATTTCTATTGCATAAGGTTAGAAAAATTTTTAAACTGCATGTGCGAAACTATAGCGTTTTCTAATAGTTAGGTGCATGCTTTAAGCTACAGTGGAACAAAGATAGTAAATATAAATCAAGAGTTTAATCAATGCAAAGCAGAAATTAAAAGCAAGTAAAGTAAACAAGAAAAGACACAATACAAATATAAAATAATTTATAGTAGTTCGGTGCAATCCCGCACCTATGTCCACTCTCCAAGCTCTCTTTAAAATTTTCACTATAATCAGTCTGATTATAGTGGTTTTTTTTACTCAGGATCATAAATAAATCTGGTTAATTTTTCAGGATCACCAATCAAAATCATACATCGATTATTTTTTGGATTCAAAATCAATTCAGTTGATTTTATGAGCTCACCAATCAAAATCTACAATATCCAATTTTAAGCTTGGATGGATTGAACCCTAAGGTTCTTTCATCTTAAAGAAACTTATAAAGAAAACAAGAATACAAGATGTAGAATTTCAGCACAATATAAAAATAAAAAATGTAAACTCCTTAAAGCTCAGAGATAATGCTGAAATATTGCTTTTTTGATACTTTTTTTCACTTCTTAGATGCTTGAGAGGATGTGAAAGAAGTTAGTGATGATCACTCTTTGAAAGCTCTCAAATCTGTATACTTAATATCTCTCTTTTTTTATTTTTTTAAGGATATTCAATGATCCTCAGTCAATTTCATAATTTTCTATTTTTAATCTACTTGGCTCCTTTTTAAATGATTCTCTAACTTTTAATAGGCTTGAAAGTTACTAAAGAATGAGTTTTAGCTATTGGAAGAGTTAAACTAGTCATTAGACCCAAAAACTAGCTATTGAAAAAGTATAAAAACTATCTGTTAGAGCTGTCAGAGGCTGTTGAGTTGACTTGAGCAGTTCTTGAGGTGGCTTGAGATCTTCCTGAAGTAGCTCGATATTTTTTTGAGTTGACTCGAGTAGTGTATCCAGAAAACTACCTCTCTATTTTTTCTAAGAGTGTCAACTTGAGCAGTGTCAACTTGAGCAGTACTTGAGTTGGCTCAAGATCTATGCCAATACTAGTCTGCATGCCAGAGTCAACTCAAGATCCGCTTGAATCGACTCAAGGTCCTCTTGAATCAACTCAAGGCTTGTGCCAAAAACTAAATTTTGTCAAAGTCAACTCAACTCTTTCTGAAGTTGACTCAAAACCTTCCAACTTCATTTTTTCATAATTTGGCTCAAACTTGAATTTTTTTGGCTCCAATACTTTTAAATAATATTTAATTTTTCTAATTTTATTTTCTTCATAATGCTCAATCCAAACTTATGAGAACTTAGTTTTTTGAGTGCTTTGTCTTGGCATCTTGAGAGGATTTCTTTCATAGATAATTTTTTCAATCTTACATCTATCCTTGAAATGCATAATTAGTACATAATTACTCAATATTTTGTAATCATCAAAATCAATTACATGATCAACAATCTCTTTTCTTTTGATGATGACAGAATTTTGAGTATATATACTATAAAATATAATATATTTTAATTAATTTATCAATATAAATATGAATGATGAAGTGAATAAGTAAGCATTTGTAAATATATACTTTATGAATGCTTCAATTAACTTTTGATGCCAAAAATTTAATATATTATTTAATATTTACTTATTTCATAAGATCATCTCAAGCAAGCAAATGAGTATCTTAAGTATTTTAAGAATGTGATCATCTCAAGCAATTTAAGCATATGCTCAACACAACATCATTTCCTCCTTTTTCATAGTATAAAAAAATTGAAGAAAAAGATTTAGGCAGTATCATCAAAATCAACTTAAGTTCAAATATATATACATTTAATTTTTAAAAATTGATTTAAGTTCACTCTCTTTCAAATTTAACTTGAATTTAACTTTCAAATTTAGATTTTCTAACTTGTGATACCATCTCTCCTTTTGTATAACTTCTCCCCTTTTTGAAAGTTTACAGCAAATTTAGATTGAATTCTCTTTTTTGAATAATATAAATTTTAAAATATTTCTTCCTCTTTTTTAAAATAAAATTTTTGAACAATATAATCTTAATAACACTTCTCCTCTTTTTGAACTCAATTTTGGAATAATATATAGATTCAAAAACTTTTCTTCCCCTTTTTGAATAAAATAGATGCATCAAGTAGATTCTTAAATTCAGTTACAAAATTACTTTAAACTTGAAAGATCCAAAAGAGATAGAGCTTTTCAAAACTAAGCATGTTGAGTAGATGATTTAAAGCAAAACATAAGATATATTTAGTTTTACAAAAATTATTTCTTTCTATTGCCCACAAAGATGGTAACCTAAGAGAGGGGTAAATTGAGTTCTTTTAAAAATTTCTACCAAATCTGAATTATAAACAATTAGGTGCTTCAAATTAGTCTAACTTAAGTGACTGTGAGGTGAAAGCAATATGCAACAGCTGAAATAAGAGATAAAATAAGCTATGTAGGAATTAAGACAATACTAAACCAGAAATAAAAAATAAATTAAGTAACCACAAGAAGGTATAATATAAATACGATCAAATTTATAGTGGTTCAATGCAACCTCATACCTACATCAACTCTCCAAGAGTCTTTTAGAAATTTTATTATAATCTCTCTAATTACCGAATATTTGTTTTATCTGAGATTACAAACAAATCCAATTAGTTTTTTGAGATCACCAACCAAAAATTATATATTAATTATTTTTTGAGATCACAATGAATCTAGTTGGTTTCACAAGCTCACCAACTAAAATCTATAATATCCAATTTTAAGCTTGGATGGGCCTAATCCTAAATTTTTTTATCCTAAAGAAACTTGTAAAGAAAATAAAAAGTACAAGATGTAGAATTTCAGCATAAAAAAAAAATCTTTTTGGCTCGAAGAAAGTCGATGAAGAGTTGCTCTTTTTAGATTTAACTTCTCTTCTTTGATACTTGAGAGGATGTAGTTGATGATTTAGAAGATTGATCTTTAAAGCTTTTTGAATTCGTGCACAAATCCCTCTTTTCGTCTTCTCAAATATATTCAATGATGCTTACTCAAAAAAATATTTTTTTCTTTTTAATTTTTTTAATCTTGCTTTCTAAATATTTTTCTAGCCTTTAATAGTCTTGGAGTGTGCTGGAGGAGGAGTTTTGGCTATTGGAGCTCTTGGAATAGTCATTACACTCAAAAACTAGCCGTTGTGCAAAAAACTAGCCATTATTACTGTCAGTTCTATTTAATCAACTCAAGCAATTCTTGAGTCGGTTCAAGATCTGTGCTGGTGCTAATTTTGCATGTCTGAGTTGACTCAAGATCCATGTTGAAAGCTGAATTTATGCCAGTTGAATCAACTCCTCCTGGAGTCGATTTGAAACCTTCCCAACTTCATTCTTTTTATAATTTGACCTCCCAAAGTTGAATTTCTTGGCCTTATTGCTTTCAAATAATATTTGCTTCATTCAATTTTATTTTCTTAATGAGCCATCCAAACTTATGAGAATTTATTCTTTTAAGTACTTTAGCTTGACATCTTGAGAGTATCTCTTCCAAGGATGATTTCATAATTATGAATACTTTAAAAATCTTAAATCCACTCTTGAAATATATGATTAATTTTATAATTATTTAAAATTTGATAATCATCAAAATTAAGTATAGAGTCAACAATATCCTCCTTTTAGATGATGATAAAATTTTGAGTATATGTACAAATAAAAATATAATATATTTCAATTAATTTATCAATATGAATCATGAAGTAAAATGTAAATACTTATAAGCATATAATTCATGAATGCTTCAATTTATCTTAGATTTAGATTTCAAGAATCAATACATAATTCAACATATACTCAATTTCAAATGAATGTCTCAATTCAAATAAATGAGTATTTTGAGCACTTCAAGCATGTGATTAACTCAAGCAATTCAAGCATATACTCAGCAAAACCTTCTCTCCCTTTTTAACAACATCAAAAAGTTTAAGGAAAAGACTTAGAAAAGATCATTAAAATCAAGCAAATTGAATCCAAAAATATGTCAAATTCAAATTTTATAGCATCCTTTTTTTTTTAGTTTAACCAAAATATAATCAAAGACACTTCTCTCCTTTTTCAAATTTAACTTGAATCTAACTTTTAAATTTAGATTTCATGATTTATTTTCTCTTTTTGAAAGTTAGAAGCAAATTCAAATTAATTTTTTTCCTTTTTTTTGGAATAATATAGATTTAAAAGCACTTATCCTCCATTAAATAATATAGTTTGAAAACACATCTCTCCTTTTTTGAATAAAATAGATGTATTAAATAAATTTCTAATTTAGTAAAAAATTTGCTTTAGCTTCAAAGATCCAAGAAGGATAGAGCTTTTCAAAATAAAGAATAAAGTATCAAAGTCATATGTGAGAGATATTTAGAAAAATCATCTTTTTTTTATTAAGTATCCATCAATTTAAATTCAGAAAAGATATCTATTTTCATAGATAGTTTCAAATGACATCAAACTATGAGTATATAAGAGCAAAATGAGGTATTAGAGTAAAAATAAATTTGAAATAAAATATTTTTTTTTGGTCAAGAGATAAAGCAATAGAGTAGAAAACAATAGTATGCTATCTGATATGAATTATGAAAATTATGATATCAATTAAAAAAATTTAATCAAAAAAGATAAATCAATTAAATTTAGATTGAAATAATAAATCACTTTGAATTGATACCAATAGATCATTGAAAATAAATCATAAAGAGATATTTTATTTTTCAATAAAAGTATCTCTCCCTTTTCTTTAGAAAATATCACTCAATTAAGTTAAAAAAAATAAAATTCTTAAATTTATCTCAAATAATATCGTATTAAGAAAATAGCTATGTAAAATCAGATTTAAGATAAAATATTCTTCTTAGTTTTGTCAAAATATAGAGCAATGAAAAACAAGACAAATAGTAAGCTGTTTGATACCATTTATGTAAATTTTTTTAAAAAAATAATTTTCTTGATACCAATTCACTACAAGCAAATAAGGTTTTAGCAAATAAAAAATCGATTATTAAATTGCAAAAATCGATCGCTAATTTTTTCTGTGATCGATTCTTATTGATTGCAAAAACTCGGATCACAAATATTTTGGAATCAATTTTTTCGATTGCAATATTTTGTGATCCATATAGCGATCAAAAATAAATAATTAATTAAAATTTTACGACTGATTTAGCAATCAAAAATAAAAAAATTATTTACTATTTTGTAACCGATTTAACGATCGAAAATTTAAAAAAATTAGTTGCTAATTTTTTTTTAAATATTTTTTATTTAACAAATCCATCATAAAATCGATCATAATTTATTTTTTATAATATTTTAATTTTTAAAATTAGTTGTAAAATTGGTTGCTAAATTTATTAAAAATTACTAAATTAAAATCAATCTGATAATCGATCTCAAAATCAATCACTAATTTTTTTTAAAATATTTTTATTTAAAAAATCCATCACAAAATTGGTTGTAAATTTTTTTATAATATTTTTATTTTTAACATCAATTGTAAAATCGGTTGCTTATTTTATAAAAAATTATTAAATTAAAATCGATCTCAAATTGATTGCTATTTTTTTAAAATATTTTTATTTAAAAAATCAATCATAAAATCGATCGTAATTTTTTTATAATATTTTTACTTTTAATATCAATTATAAAATTAGTCACTAAATTTATTAAAAATTATTAAATTAAAATTGACCTAAAAATCGATTGCTAATATTATTAAAATATATTTTGTTTATAAAATCAACCGCAAAATCAGTCATAAATTATTTTTAAAATATTTTTAATTAAAATATTAGTCGCAAAATTGATCACTAAAATTAAATTTGAAAAAAAATAAATTAAAAATTATATTATTTTTTTCTATTATAAGAGCTGCAGCTTCATTAAAATATAATAAAAATAAGCAACATCAATCAAATATCCATCATACACAACCAAGCAATATGTCTTGAATAACAAAGTGCAATAAAAAAAAGCAGTAATATAATAGCCCATTATGTTCGATAAATTTATGCAACTAAAGTAGATGGTAGCGCCTGGTTTAGTGCGGTCTACCTTGAAAGACTGATAACAATTTTGAAGTCAAATTTTCCCATATAAAATGTAATCTTGTCAATCTTTTTATGCTTCTTGCATCGCCACTGGGAACACAAAAATTCCTTGCAAGCCGGAGAAAATATGCTGAAAGATCAGAAGGAAAACAGATAATGAGTAGTGTGGTGAACTATGGTGAAATTGTGGAGGGGAATAAGCAGATTATTATGTCTTTTGATTGGATATTGAAGATAGGGCACTTTTAAAAATGATATAAATTATTCAGGTTATATACAATTTGAATCTTATCGGTCACTAATAGAAGAGAATGGACAAGTAAGAGAATTATTCTTCTACTCTCATTTTATGAGGATTTTAGAGAAACATTTTAATTCATCTTAGTAGTTTGTTGTAATTTTCTTCTCCCATTTTTTTAAAAGGTAAGGGAAAAGTTCTGCTAACTATTTTGTTAAAAATAAAAAAATATCTATATTAAATGCTTGGGCATGGTTCAAAAGCATAATAGTTATTTCCTCTACTCCTAAGCAATTTCTCGATACTTTGGTTTTGAATTTGAGTGTTTGTGTTTATAACAAAGCTTCTAAATTGTAACCATCTTTAGAAAGAAAGAAAGAAAGAAAGAAAGAAAAACATACTAGTTCACAACATGGCTTGTCTTAAATTGGTTGAACCTTTTATAGGATTGCTATGGACTTAAAAGCTGGATCCAGATCAAGATTTTCTGTTACTCCAAGCATTTCAGAAATAGGCTAATCTAGTAATTAACTTCAAGAAAACTACTGCAAAAAAATAAACTAGTTCTCAACACGGCTTATCTTAAATTGGTTGAACCTTTTATAGGATTGCTATGGACTTAAAAGCATCCAGATCAAGATTTTTTGTTACAGCAGGACAATTCAGAAATTGGCTACTCTGGCAGCTTCAAGAAAACTACTACTACCCATTTTTTAAACTTTATCAAGGAATATTTCTTGAGATGTCAATTCGGTGCCCTATCCCATGACCTCACGTACTGTCAGTGAGTGTATCCGAAGCCCAAAGTTGCCTTACAAGATGTAGCGCTCGGTAAAATCAGGAAATAGAGGATCCTTTCCTCCATTATCCTCTTTAAATTTTTCTTTTCTATCCATCCCAAGTCAAGGAGACCCGGAAAACCTGTGACCACCTTCCATTTTTAGCTGGGTCCCTTGTTCTCCTCAACCTATAAGAACAGGCCTCATCCTCTCCATTTTTCACTCATACCAATCAGAGAAAGACCAGCTAATCCTTCTTTCACTGGAGCCAACCAGCTCTCTTAGATTTAGATGGACTAAATTCAATATTGACCACTTTGATCACTATCACTACAAGAATATTGAGTATTAGCAATGGCAAATCACTAATAACCCTATTTTCCGATGGCAAACAGCGATCAAGAAATCCGCTATCACAAAAAATAAAAAAATTATTACCAACTGAAGACTGACTATTAGTGACGGCAAAAACCATCGCTAATAAATTTAAAATTTTTTAAAAAAAATTCAGCTATAATTATAATTAAATTAATTAATTATCGAGGGTTATTAGCGATGGTTGTGATTACTGTCGCTAATAATTTAAAAAAAAATTATTTAAAACATTATGAAAAAAATATTTTGTTCTTGATAAAAATATTAGTGACGGTTTTAGCAACGTAAGTACCGTCAGTAATACCTTTACCGACGGCATTAGCGATGGGCACTTTGCTGTCGCTAATACTTCTCCTTGTTTACCATCCGTGGGGGAAAAAATTTTTCACTCACGCATGCCTCATCCTCTCTCCTTCCCGTGATTCTCCTCTCACCGGTGCCCAAACCCTCCTCAACCCCACTATCTTGCCTCCTCGCCCCATCCCTCCGGCATCCTACGGCCCCGAGCCTGCGTCCCTCCACGCTCGCGACCGCCTCGACCTCGCTGGCATCGACGTCGCCGGCCCGACCCTGAAGCCTCGAGCCCACATCACTCCATGCCCGCGGTCGCCCCGACCTCGCTGGCCCCGACATCACCGGCCTGACCCCACGGCCCTGAGCCCACATCCCTCTACGCCCGTGACCGCCTCAACCTTGCCGGCCCTGACATCACCGGCCCAACCCTACGGCCCCTACCCTGCCGCCCCCAGCCCGCAGCCCCACCCTATCGGCCTAACCCTGTGGCCCCGCTCCGCACCATCTTCCCACGACCCCATCCCCGTGCCTTTGTTTTTGCGGGCGCATCCCTGAGCCATTGCCCCGACCCCACTAGCCCGACCTCGCGGCACCTGTCCCGCTGCCCCCAGCCTGCGACCTCGATCCTGTGGCCCCTGCCTCGTCAGCCCGACCCCACGACCCCATCCCCGCACCCTCGTCTCTGCGGCCGCATCCTCGAGCCGACATTCCATCCCCGAGCCGTCTTCTTACTGTTGTGAGTATTAGCGACGGCTAGTACCGTCACAAAAAGTTATTTTTTTATGTTAATTAAGTATAATTAGATATTAAAAAACTAATTAATTAAATATTAATTTAATTAATTAGTTAGATAATTAATTAATTAATTAGAAGCATAAGACTTGGGTCACGACATTCTAAGCACTCAGATCGAGGGAAGATGTCGGACAGCATTGCAAACATGGGGCTGAGGCATGCTCTGCATGCTCGGGCCTCGGGTCCCAACTGGCGTCCAAGACATCCAGCCCCCATGCGCCTTGCACGCTCAAGCTGAGGGAAGGTGCCGATCAGCATTACGAATATGAAGCAGAGGTGTGTCCTGTGCACTCGGGCTTTGGGTCCCAGCTGGCATCTAAGACATCTAGCCTCTGCATGCTCTACACGCTCAGGTCGAGAGAAGGTGTCGATCAGCATTGTAAACATGGAATCGAGGCGTGCCCGTGCTTTCAGGCCTGGGGTCCCAACTGGCGTTCAAGGCATCCAGCCTGAGCGCGTCCGATGGAAGGTGCTAGGAAGCATTGCAAACATGGGGTCGGGGTGTGCCTAGCATCCTTGGGCCTCGAGTCCCAGTCGGTGTCCAGGGCAACCAGTCCTCACGCAAGGGCTGAGTGCATATTCTACGACATCCCATAATTGGATGTTAATTTAAGTAATTAATTAGATATAATTTTTTTAAAAAAATTACATTACATGGAACCATAGACCCATCTTTGATCAATATATATATTTTACTATATCCGTATATTTATATATTTTTATACGGATGAAAGAATTATGTACATTAGTCAATTGATTGTCCAGTATGGATAGTTTTGAAAATATAAGTAATTCTATAGGTTATTACAGTAATCAAACGATATGCTGAGGGTTTGAAAAAAATTTTGGATACTATTTTTTTTGGTTCTCCCCACACATCTTCAGTCGTGTGGGGAGAACTAAGGAAAGTGCTGCCGAAATTTTTTTCGACCCCTATTGTATATCGTTTGATTACTGTAATTGACCTATAGAATTAATGTATTTTCTAAATGGGATAGGACCTTCTATACCTATTAGTTGATGATAGGATGCATTTACTATGTAAGTCATTGTGAATGATAAAATAATTAATTAGCAGTTACTTTGTATTTGTGTATATGCAGAATTCTTAGATAGTGTGCCAGGGACCATAATTGGATGGACCGTCGAGTAGTCGACGGGATGATTTCTGCTGAATATAAGGAGGGTGTAGAGTACTTCTGTGATTTTGCTTTTAAAAATGCAGCACTCTTACATCAAGGACGGGCTCATTGCCCTTGTAACAGATGTGATAATAGAGAAATATTTGGCAGAGATACAATTACTATCCATTTGTATAAGAGTGGATTTATGCCCAACTACAAGCATTGGTACCTGCATAGAGAGACGTGGGAGAAAGTCGCAAGGGTTAGAAGTGAATAGGATAGGGACACAAATAGAATGATAGACATGGTTATGGATGCGGCTGGTCTTAAATTTAACTGAGATGTGGAAGATGATCCAGAAATTGACAATGATGATTTCTACTGTGTGCTAAAAGATGCTGATGAACTACTATAGTCGGGATATCAAACACACACTGTATTATCAGCTATGTCAGAGTTATTGAATTTGAAGGTCAAGTTTAATATAACAGTCAATTATTATGATAGGATGGTAAAAATAATAAAGAAGATGCTACCCAAGGATGAGAAGCTTGTTGGGAGCTTCTATGCTTCAAAAAAAATGGTGAAAGATTTAGGCATGGGATACGAGAATATAGATGCATGTCATAATGATTGCATGCTTTTCTATAAGGAGGATCAATTGAAGAGCTCATGTGACATATGCAGTGATAGCCGAGGCAAGGGGGTAGAAATCAAAAGGACATATCATATAAGGTTCTCCGATACTTTCCGTTCACTCTTAGACTTCAGAGGCTCTACTTGTCCAAAAGTTTTGCTGGACAGAAGGGATGGAACAAAGAAGAGATTCGTAAGCACTTTGATATGATGAGCCATCCGTCGGACAGTGAGGTATGAAAGCAATTAGATGCTTACCACCCTTTATTTGTTTAAGAATCATGCAATGTTTGACTGGATCTATCTACGGATAGTTTTACACCATTCAGTCATGCAACAGCTCCTTATTCATGTTGGCCAATCTTTATTACTCCATAAAATCTCTAATCTAGGATGTACATGAAAGAATATAACATCTTTTTTACATTAGTCATTTCTAGACTACAATATTCTGATAGAAGTATTAATGTATATCTAAGGCCTCTTATTGATGAGGTGAAATTCTTAGAGTCTGATAGCATACGTACTTTTGATGCATCAAAGAAGTAGAAGTTTATAATGAAGACTGCATTGATGTGGACCATTAGTAAGTTTTCTGCTTATGGAATGCTATCAGGATGGAGCACTGATGGAAAACTTGCATGTTCCTATTGCATGGAGAATATAAAATCATTTTAGCTTGAGCATGATCGTAAGTCCTATTGATTTGATTGTTACCGTCAATTCTTTCTCGAGCATATTCTTTTTCGAAAATAGCAGGATAGTTTCAGGAGGAATAAGATAGAGAAGGACCATGCACCCCCGCACCTTAGTGGTATGAAAATATTTCAGAGGGTATCCCAACTGGATGAAGTCCAGTTTGGCATGCTATTTGGCAAGCAGAAGTCTCGGGGGTTTGATAGAACTCATAACTGGATAAAGCGAAGCATCTTCTGAAAATTACTGTACTGGTCCACCAATTTGATTCATCATAACTTTAACATTATGCATATTGAGAAAAATATATCCGATAATGTTTTCTATACTGTTATGGGTGTCAAGGATAAGACGAAGGATAATCCCATAGTTTGAGCAGATATGAAGAACATAAGCGTCCTCAGTTAGAGCTGGTAAAAATGTCACCTAAGAAATTTTTTAAGCCGAAAGCATCTTATACCTTAACAAGGGAGTAGTTGAACGATGTTTGTGAATGGTATAAAAGTCTTAAATTCCTAGATGATTATGTAAATAATCTAGCTCGATGCCTCAATATCAAAGATTATAGATTCTATGGGCTAAAGAGCCATGACTGCCATTTCTTCATGTAACAATTACTTTTATTGGCTTGACGTGATCTCCTTTCCAACTCCATATAGAGTTTTTTGATTGAGCTTAACTTTTTCTTTAGAGATATTTATATTGCCGAACTATCCACCGACCACATCTTCAGTCTTGAGGCAGCAACGTAGAGACCATATGCAAGTTGAAGAAGATATTCTCTCCTAGCTTCTTCGACTCCATGGAGCACCTCGTGATTCATCTGGCATATGAAGCTAGGGTAGAGGGATCAGTGCAGTACAGGTGGATGTATCTATTTGAAAGATACATGCACAGTCTCAAGAAGAAAGTAAAAAATAAGGCCCGAGTCGAAGATCCTATTATGGAGGCTTATATAATAGAAGCAATTTTAAATTTCAGTCAATACTACTTTAACCCTAATGTGCAGACAAAGCTGACTCAAGTGGATTGACGTGATGATGGTGGTGAGGAATCAGAGGTAGAGATCTCAATATTTGCCTATCTTACTCGTGAATTTGGACACGAGGTTTGTCGGGTATTAACTGATACTGAACTTCGACAGGCAGAGACCTATATTTTGCTAAATTGCACAAAGGTCGATCTATATATTGAGTAAGTATCCATCACAATCTCAACTTTTTAATCACTTATCATCCTATACTTATCTTATGCATGTATATGTAATATGATGAGATAATGAGATGGGACAACCTCATGATAAACGAGAAAGAAATTTTCACTCAGCATTCACAAAACTTTGCAAATTGGTTCCATCAATAGGTAAGTGACCATTGTCATTTTATTTAATTTAATTTTTTTAATTTATTTTTTTATAATATGCAGGTCATGCAAGGCAGTGAATCTATACCTAGGAAGCTAAGACCATTAGGTTACAGGCCAACAAAGTGCGTGACATGTTATAATGGCTGTAATATAAATGGTTTCAAATTTTACATACAACAATATAGAGAATATAAAAGTATAATAAATAATGGTGTATATATAAAGGGCAACTGATGGGCAGAGACAGAGAGTGACTACTATTAAATTCTCGAAGAAGTGATCAAGTTGACCTACCTCTTTGGGGATAATAGTGTCATTCTGTTTAAGTGCCAATGGTTTGATACTAATAATTGTATGAAGGTTGATCCACGATATGGGCTTATTGAAATCAAACATGGATCAAAAGCATATATCAATGACCCCTTCGTGCTAGCCCAATAAATTGCTTAAGTGTACTATACTCCTTTTCCATCAAGGAAGAGAGGAAGAAAATATTAGTGGACTATATATAAGGTTAAGTCTCGAGCCATTCATTACGTGTTCGAAGAAGAAGAAGAGCCCCAATTACCAGAATACTTTCAAGAGGATGAAATATTAGAGTTTCATTGATCTTCAATAGATGTCGAGTTGGATGCTCTAAAAATTTTCGTACATGATGGCCAACATGAGGAGGTAAACCCAACTAATTTTGTTTTAAAGGATAATTCTATCTAAGAAGGAGAAGAAGAGAAAGAAGAAGAACTGGTAGAAGAGGAAGAGGTGGAAGAAGAGGAGGAAGTGGAAGAAAAGGAACAATCAAAAGAAGAATCCGAAGGGTACCAGACATCTGAAGAGACCGATGAGTAGTGCTAAGTATATAATCCTTGAATCATTTTAATTTTTTATCTTGCATCTTTTTAAAATATTATATTTCTAATCATAATTATATAATTAATTTAGTGAACCTATTTATTTTTATTTTTAGAGATTATATATTATATCTTCTAGAGATCGGAGTCATGCCAGCTGAGGATGGAGCTCTCGAGGAGAGAGAGATCATACGGTCAGTTCACAGAGTTCTGCACCTCTCACACCGGATGGTAAACTCTAACATTTTAGATATTCTCATTTATATTATTTTATCCTTTGCTAAATAATATAATATTCTCTATATTAGATGTTTTGCATTTAAGTTCAGACGACAGGGGGTCACCAGTGATCCCACAGTCACACAGATTAGTGGTTGGCTCTCAAAAATAGAGCCGTGGTCTAGGATCTATCCGGCTCACAGCACCTCCGACTTGGTCGGAGGATAGAGGGCTCATCCACATTCAGAATCATTTGTAAGTACTGTAACTTTAATTAATATGTTTAAAATTTAGCCATTCTAGAGTTAACATTTATTTTTCAAAATCAATTTTACAGCATGTTTAGAGAGCCTGGAGTATCTCGTGTGATTACCGGCATCATCCAATGGTTGTTGTCAGGGTCGGTGAACGAGTTCTCTAGCTGGCCGTCTGAAGCTCGTGATGCAGCCAGGGAGATATTTCGGATAAGTCAGAAATATTTAATTTTAAAATTCATGGTATATTTATATTCTACTTATTAATACATGCTTCGATTCTATCTTATAGAAGTATTATCGATTTGAAACTTTCCATGATAAGGAGGTTGGCCATCGGATCTTTGATGATGTGGCCACACGAAGGCTCCGAGATGGCCTCTACAGCCTCAGACAGTCCGCCATCGAGCATTTTGATTTTTAGTAACCATTGGATTGGAGGTCCTACAGACATCACTGGATGCGGATGGACGTATGAAAGACCCTTTGCGATCAGTGGAGTAGCGAAGAGTAATCCAGTAGGTGGTAGAGGGTCTAACAGAATTGGACCACCCAGCAGGATCAAATCAGGCACACGGACGACTCCGTCGGTACACATATTGTGGTCGACAGACTGATAAGAAATCTATACCAAAACTCTTCACTAGAACTGTAAAAACTCTTATATGTATGCTTTAATTAATTTAATTTTATAATTTACTTATTGTAGATACAACAGCTGGGTCATCCACTAGGCTAGCTATAGTTATGGGAGGCCGCACACCAGTCTTGGAGGATTGATGATTATTTAGATTCTAGATTACGACAGATCATGGTAAGAATTTTAAACTATATTTATTAAGTTGTTACAGGATTTGACATGTATATTAAAACTAATGTATTTTTAAACTATGTAGGTGGATTATGCGGAGTATGTCGTTGTGCGGCATGGTAATGACCTGTCCACTCAGCCCCTCTTTGACCTTGAGGGATGGCTCCAGGTCATCGGAGGGGTGAGTAGGAGCTAGGTCATAGGATTCGGCCACAGCTTCGATCCTCCAATAGCTCGCTATTTTTCAATGTCCTCACAGGCCTCGACGTCCCAGACTTGAAGCGATGTGCATGTGGAGAAGGTCGTGCAGAGGCTTCTAAGCCAGCAATCTCAGAGCTTCCAGGATGCCATCTGCGATACAATCATAGAGATTCTTTGGGATCCACAGCTGCACGATCAGTTGGGCTCATTATCCCAGCCATCATATTAGGTAATTCTATTAGTAAATTTTTTTACTAGTTTTAAATTTTTATATTTAGAAGCTTCACATATTTAGGTTTGAGTCGGAGAAAGAGATTTAGAGGTTAAAAATTTAATCTAACAATCCAATTAATGGGTCGGAGGCGTCTATAGTTTCATATTATCGAATGAAATGTGTAAAAATAATCTATTCAAAAATTAAAAAAGTATATCGAAAGATACTCCTCCGTATCAAAAGATACATCTTTGTATCGAAACTTATCAATAATATTTTATTTTTCTTCATTTCAAGATGTTGGAACATCCGACTCTCATCCACCAGCTGCTGGAGAAGAGCAGGAGGATGAGGAGGAGGATGATGAGGATCTGGACTGATTTTTTTTTATTTTAATATATTATATTTTTTTGATACTATTTATAAATTTATATAATTTATATGTTTAATATAATATAATTAGTTTTTTATTTGTGATTTTCATATTATTTATGAATTTTAATTATAAAAAGTATTAGGAATCATAATTGATTGTAATTAATTAAAATAGATTTTAAAAAATATTATTATAATTTTGTAAAAAAATAAAATTAACTATTATCGATGGCTTTAGCCATCGTTAATAATAAAATATAAATTTTTTAAAAAATAAAATTAAATATTACTGATGGTATTAGCGATAGTATTAGCAATAATAAAGCCATCATTAATTACTTCTATAATTTTTTTAAAATTTTATTTAAAAATAAAAAATAAATAGCGACAGAATTTAGCTGTCTCTAATACCGTCACTAATACCTATTATTAGCGATGGCTAATAAATCTATCACTAATAAGAACAATTAGTGACTTGAATTTTTTCGACCATCAATTAGTCATGGGTGCCATCGCTAATAATATTAGCCATGGCAAATCAACTATTAGCAATGGCTAATAGCCATTGATAATAGTCTAATTTCTTATAGTGTATAAGTATTCAAGAAGATCGTCAGACTCAATATGAATTATATATTTTGTTTACTATAAATAGGACTCGATATGGATTACTTTGGCCATTACAAATATTTAAGCAAATTATCAGACTCGATATGGATCACCTTTACTACTATAAGGATTCGATGTAGATCATGTTGGCCATTACAAGTAAGAATTGGATAGGATCTAGAAGTAATATCTACCACATCAAGAAGTCGAATCACAAATCAAATTTCAGAAAGTTATAACTTGATTATATAATGATCCATTGAGATAATCTTTTTTTAAATAAAAATTAGATATCTTTTCAAGATCTACAACTTCAGGCCAACTTCTTATTGCACTGCATGGGCCAAAATTTAAGTCAAGAAATAGGTTGTCAAATCAAAACTTTTTTTTTTGGATAAACTTTGATCTTCTTCCAACTCATGAAGAATTAGGCAAGTGATAGAAGATAAAGTTGATGTAGAAGTTAAGATATATCTTTCATAGAATTTTTGTATTTTTTTCATGATTTATTATATTAATCATATTTATTTGGAGACGTAGTTTTATTAGAACTAGGAAGAGAAATTCAATCTGTATTATTCCAAAATAGATATCTTTCTAGAAGCTAAGAAAAAAATCTAACACAAATTATATAAGGATAGACCTTATTATTATAAATAAAGGCTATATACATCAATTTATATGAAGGTGGAGAATCAATTATTAAAATAAAATGAGATTTAAGCCCTACTTTTGCAATTATTTTATCATTTTTTTAATTTTCTTTTGAGAGATTTGAGTTGAACATGTTGAAAAAAATATTCATTCTTCTCGATCGAATTAGACTAGTATCAGAGCTTTAGTTCTCTATATCAATGGAAACCTTAGTTTTATGGTTTAGAAGTGTGGATAATACAAGTAGTCAGGAAAAGGACAATCAATACTTCAATTATATTAAGGATAAAAATGAGTATGGTGGCTATTTCTTTCTTGATGGATGATGAGATGAAGGGATGTCTTACACAACTTGAGAAGAAGATTACCCAATTCACCAAGATCATCCCTAGATTGGTGATACCTTCAACACAAATATAAGCATTAGCAACTCCTATTATAAAGCTATCTTTTCTATTTGGAGATAAGAATCCTCCATCCAGTTAGGAGGATGAGCAACCTATAGGTATGAAAAAACTCTTTCTTCAACTGTTTAAAGTGAAGCTCAAATTAAGATCCCTATATATGACATGACTGTTGATGCAGAAAGGCTAGATAATTAGCTACACTAGTAGAGACATACACTATGTATAGATACACTAGTATCTAGAAGGTAGCTTTTGCTTATCTCAAGTTGTCTAGCCATGCTCTTACTTGATGAAATTTATATATGAGTAATAACGATGTTTATAATTTAACAGGAGGCAAATTCAAGGGCATGATCAAGAAATAGTTTTACCTAATTGGTCATAAAAAAGATCGATGGATCAAGTGATTGTACCTGTGGTAGAAGTATGTTCAATCCATCTAGAACAACACCATCGAGTTCCACAAGCAAGTAATTTTTCTTGAAATCTCCATCGATAATCATGAAGTTTTGATGAAGTATGTTGAAGTTCTCTGTGAGGGTATCTGAAATTAGTTGAAGCTCTTTAAGGTTGAAGATATTAGTGAAGTTAGCATGAAGGCTATAGAGATTGAGGAGAAGAATCAGTCTAAAAAATGCAAGAATGATGATAAATTAAAAAAAAGAAGCAGAAATCCAGATCAGGAAAAGGAGCAAAATAGAAAATACATCAACATGACTCAACAATATTTCTTTGATCACTACAACCTTCAGGGACACACCAAGGAGAAGTGATGATTTGTAACCATCAGTATAACTTATAAGAATGGTTATAACTATCGTTAGATGTGTATATTAAAGTGTAACAATAATGGTTAGGAGTGATCCTATGGTGATGACCTGTAACTATCAATATAACTTATACTAATGATTACAATTGTTGCTATATATACATGTTAAAGTGCGACAATCATAGACAATTTTTCTAGTAATGATTAGACAATTGCTGGTATTGCTATTATACGATGACATTCATAACCATGATTGATTTGTTGCAAGGGTTTTAAGTATCACTATAGATGAGTTATAACTTATCGGTTAAACTAAATTTATTTTCTATCGTATAAGGATGATAAATAGAGGCAATGTACCTCAATTTTAAATCAATTAATGAAAGAAAATGAGACATAAGACATGTTGTTATAATTCTTCTCTCTTCTTCTTTTTTTTTTTGTGAGATTAGTGTGACGATCATAGACAATTTTTTTAGTAACGATCAGCTAATCACTGGTATTGCTATTATACCATGACATTCATAGCCATCGCTATAAGATTAGTTTGTTGCAAGGGTTTTAAGTATCACTATAGATGAGTTATGACTTGTCGGTTAAACAAAATTTATTTTCTATCATATAAAGATGAATCTTGTTATTATAAATAGAGGCTATGTACCTCAATTTTAAATCAATAAATAAAAAAAAATGAGATATAAGACTTGCTTTTATAATTCTTCTCTCTTCTTCTAATTTTCTTTTGCGAGATTCAAGTTATGTGGATTAATGAAAATCTTCTTCTCCTTGATTAGATCATTTTTACTAGAACTAAAAATATATTTAGGTCTATTTTAATTGATTCCAATTTTTAGGAACTCAGTCAGACCGGATTAAGAAGTGGGGTAACCTAGAACTCAGATGACCCAATCTATACATCCATGCAATATTCATAAATACATATATCTATATGTATATATATCTATATATGGGAAAACTCACATACAAACAAGTACTAAAGTTAATAGGTTACTATACAAAATATGGTTAATTTTAATAGATTCTACCTTCATGATATTGGGAAGCATATATTATTTTCTAAAAATTGATTTTTCTATTTCTAGTCACTATTTTGACTGCTAAAATATCATATATATTTTTATCTTATAATTATTTTAAAAAATATTATAAGATACATACAATATTCTATCAATAGAAAGAGGTACCAATATTTATAACAACTTTTAATAATATTTTAAAATAATTATGAATAGCTGTTATAGAATTATAAAACTATTTTATTAGTTTTCAAGATTATTGCTATAAATTACCATCTTTTGTTATGATTATAATATACTATTGTAAGAAAAGAATATTAGTAACATTTGTGTAAAATTACTATAGTATTATAAATCTTTTCGCAATAATTTCTAAAAATGTTGTTATATAACATTATCTTTTATAGCGGGTAAAAGGTACCATCCCAACATAAAATATTTTAGCAAAACCCATAAATAACCATTACATATTATATATCTTTTACGATACTTTTTAAATCTATTACTATAAAAATTCTTTTGTAATAATTATGAGAGACCATCACTATATAATTATTTTGACTAATACTTCTAACAAACTATTGCAATATTAGGTATCTTATGTAATACTAGTTAAAGTTGTTACTAGAGAGTCATCATATATAATACTAGATTTTGCTAAGTGTTACTATAATTCCATCGTGATAGACTTTTTTTATTATAGTGCGTGGACTGGATATATTTCAACTGATATAACAAAAGGTATTTGAGCCACAGTATGACATATTTACTTTAATTATCATATTTTCTTTTGTGTAATAATCACTTTGTTTTTTCCTAACAAGTATGTAGCATTGAGCTTCTAATTATAGGTATACCTGTGAGTCACACGATTCATTTGCTGAGAATGGTGTTAAATTTGGATAAGTTGAGAGTTATTCTCATATAGATTTTCTTGGATCATATTAAACCACTACAAGAAATTTAATTTTTTACGATGAAATTTTTTTGTCGCTAAAAATCATATTTTCGTCGCTAAAAATATTTATGATGAAATATATCATCACTAAAAATTTATAGAGAAAGCCTCGTAGCAAAAGACCTTAGCGACGAAATGATTTTATTTCATCACAAAAAATAGCAAACCTAGACGATGAAGTATGTACTGTATTAGCGACGAAATATTTTATCGCAAGAGCTTAAATTTTCATCGCTAAAATTGCAACGAAAAATAATTTTGTTGCTAAATATAGTGATTAAAAAAAATATTCTCTTATTTTTTGTGATGAAACTTTTCTTTCGTCGTAATTTTTTGCGACGAAAATAAAATTCGTCGTAAAACTTAGCGACGGAATTTGTCGCAAACAAAATTTATCGCAAAAATTTTATCACAATAATTGCGATGAAAAAAATATTCGTTGCTATAATTGCGATGAAATAAAAATTTCGTCGCTATAATGGCAACGAAAGAAAATTTTCATCACTATAAGGGCGACGAAATAAAAAAATTCATCGCTATAATTGTGATGAACTAAAAATTTCATCATAAAAAAATTAAAATTTTTAGCTACGAAACTATTTTTTCGTCACAAAAATAGCAATGAAATAAAAAATTTCATCATGATGTATAATAAAAATTTTATTTTTTTGGGTTCACAAATTTTTTTTGTGACGAAATTAATATTTCTTCGCTAAAATAAATTTTGGATAAAAAATTTAATTTTTATTTTTTTTCAAAAAAAATCTGCTCAAATACAAATTTTTTGATCAAACATATTTTAAATAAATAATATATTAACATAATAAAAATATTCTAATTCAAAATACCAATTTCAAGTATCAAAAAGTTTCATAACCATCTTTGTCATATACAAAAATATAAGTCCATACATCATTTTAAATTTAAAATAACTACAAACTAGGTATGATCTGACTCGTTGGCCTCGTTCCCTTCTCCAAGCGTCGATCCCTAACCCGATATGTGTCGCGATGGTGGTGCAGAGATGGCATCATGTGACTGTAGATGTGCTAACTCAGAAGCATCAATACCGAGCCGTCCCACCACCGCAGCTACTATCCTCTCGAGCGTCTGACTACGATTCATCCAGTAACTAATCTGATCTTGCATCATGCTCATGGATGTCCTAACTGCCTCTGGCACCGATGCATCATCAGACCGGTCGGATGACGAACTGCATAATTTTTTGGACCGCATGCTATGACCAGATCCTAGCTGCTGCCCGAGGACGGTATCCAAAATCGTATCATCTGTCATCAAACAAACCTGCTGCGATCCAGTATCACCGTCAGATCCAACCTCCCTCATCGCCTGCTCTCTCAATTGTAACATTTTTTTCTTCATAATAAATAAATCAAATAAAATCATAAATTTTTTTCAAACTCCTTAAAAGTATTCAAAATGTAGAGTAATGATACTTACATGATGCTGCCTCGCCTCCTCGGTCACGAACTCGCCACTCTTGTTTTGATAGAATTTAGCATAGGCGTCGACTCCGGATAGTCCCTGTTCAAATAAAAAAAATCAAAATAATATAAATATTTAATAAGAAGTTACAAAGTATGATTGTAAATGTAGTTACGTACCATCCTCTTCATTCTCTGTGCAAAAGAGGCACTTCCTTGCGTGTGAATAGAATCAATCTTACTTCTATTCACCTTATTCACCTCTGATCATCACTACAAAATACATATAATTATAACCAATAAAGGACATAACAAAATTAAAATAACTTGAAATACTAGACATACCTGAAATGCCTCACTTCCAAAATGCTCACATAATCACCGCCAATCGTCACTAGACCCAGCCCAATTTCTGTATGGCTGGGTCACAGGATCAATCCCCTTCGCCTGCAGCTCATTGCAGTATTTATGAAGCCTACATCGTCGATCTCTATATCTATTTACAGCCATTTTGAGAATACATGCCATCACTTCTTCGTTGGTGCAATCTTCGAAGTCAATATTATCCTACACAGTCATCATACCAAAAAGCAAATACATGAAATTATTCATATAATAAAAAAATTATTTATATAATAAAAAATAATATGGATCATGTAATGATATGCAAGACATCCAAATTTAATTCTTACCTTGATGTGAGAGACTAGAGCATCACGGTATCGAGGAGCTACATGCTTGAAACTTTCAGCAGCCCATGGAAAATGATTCCACATATACAAACTGATCTCATTTGCGATGATACTAGCCTCTGTGCCAACTGGATGATCTCAAAATATCTGTACCTTTGACTTTTCATTGTGTGTATGCACATATTTTTCCAAAACAAGACCCCTACTAGGACCATGCACTGCACGTCGATGCTGTGTTCCTACATGTAAAAATTGGTGAAATGAACATATATCATGTATCACTAAATGCATATAACAAAAAAAAATATATGGTTTATAAATTGATAGAGATGTACTTGTAAGGGGATGATGCTGCGGTGCCATGACCTTCGGCTGGGCAAGCTCTGGTTGAGCACTAGTCTGCTCTGTGGACTCGGACAACTAAGTCTCATCTAAATCCTCTGACTCATCATGCAAAATGTTAAAGTGAGGATGTGTATCATCAAGCGGAGCCTGCTGCCTACCCCGTGAACATCTACGTCCAGGACCAGTCATGATGCTGCAATGATTAAAATAATTTAAATCAGTACGTAATCAAAAAAACTCAAGTATTACATGATATAACAAAAAAAATAAATTGAATTACTTATTCATATTAATTATTGTTCTCAGATTCTGAACTCGTGTCCATATAGTCATCTTCGACGGGAGTCATAGAAGACTTCGATCCTGAAGTGCTATCATCATCATCGTTAATAAAGTCATTATTGGATCGTGCTCGTGCCCGTGCCCTTATCGACGATCCAACAATAGAAACATCCTCAGGTTCATAGTCATCTCTTTATAATTGTCCTATGTCAATCATATCATCTGGCACTAATATGTTATCTGGTGCTTGCATTTGATATGCTTCGTTTTCAATAATTACACGAACTTCATTCTCTAGATCTTCATCGTTCAGGCATGTGAAAAGTGCGGGATCAAACAAATGCCTATGCTGAGCTCTTATTGCAACTTGCCAAGGCTCTTTCATTTTGTTATCATCAATATACCACACTAGTCTCGCTTGCTTTGCAAAAATATAAGGATCACTTTCGTACCATACATGATCAGTGTGGACACTGACGAGTTGAGGATCTATAACAATTGGTCTGTGTCATCCTAAGTCATACCATCGATACTTGAATAACACAATCCGTCGAAGACCACTATATCTCAACTCTATAACCTCATGCAGAACACCAAAAAAATCTATTATTTCACCCTTGTGCTCGCCCTCTATGCTTATTCCACAATTCTGTGTGGTTCGATCACGATCGTGATTTTTCGTTAAGAATCGCACACCATTGACTATGCATGCTGAATATACTGATACACGTCTGTCAGATTTTCGTGCAAGTGCAGCTAAGTCATTACTGATACAGTTAGGATTGTCTATACATAGCTGAGCTATCTACAATTAAAAGAACAATAAGCAGGTTAAATTTGATAAAATAAATACTATATAAACAAACTTTTAATCATGGATGAACATTAACATAACTTACCCATTCGTCAAACCATGATGCGAATTGATTCCTATGTCGTGCCGCTGCTAATGTAGGATTACTTCTTCTGAGCTCACTTTCGTGTTCACTGAAGTGATACAGTAATACCATGTATATTTTAATTTAGAGTCCACGTACATTCATTGATATATCAACAAATAAAAATTAAATGTATATACTCACATCATGTATGCTTCTACCTCCTCACAATTGTTTAGCACATACCAATGCATGTCATCCGTTTCTTGTGGTGTCAATATTCGAAAATCTTTTTTACCATATGGTCGGGCAACATTGGAGAACACGAACAATTCATCGATCAGAATCTCATCAACATCGATATTCCGTTGTGGCCTTGTAAATTTGGTCTCCACTCTCCGAAGGTACATAGAGCAGAATATCAGACATTTATTCATAACATGTGCCTCTGCTATTGAACCTTCAGGCCGTGCTTTGTTAGCGACGGCACTCTTGTATTCTCGCATTTCCCTATTCAATAAATTATCAATTGATATCACATATAATAAGAATACAATAATGAATAATAAATATTATAATATCATGCAATTACCTTTCAATTGGGTACATCCATCTTGTATGTACTGACCCACCCAATCTAGCCTCATGTGGAAGATGAACAGAAAGATGCACCATGATATCAAAGAAGGTGGGAGGAAATATTATCTCGAGCTTACAGAGAGTAATGATAATCTTCTTTTCCAATATGTCGATCTGACTTCGTCTAAATGTCTTCGCACATAAGTCTCGAAAATAAGTTTTCAGATCAAGTAACACATCATACACATTATCCGACAACAATCCGTGCAAACCAACTGGGAGCACATGTTGTAGAAGTACATGACAATCATGACTTTTCATCCCGACGATCTTCTCATCTTTCGACTTGATGCACCATTTCAAGTTTGAGGCATATCCATCAGGAAATCTCACTGATCTCAAATATGAAAGAAATTGATTTCTCTCTCTTCGATTCAGTATATAACATGCCAATGGCTTCACCAGTCTATCCTCTCATCGAATCAAATGTAATTCTTTTTTAATCCGCATATCCTCTAAGTCAAGACGAGCCTTCACGGTATCCTTTGTTCTTCCTTCGATATTGAAAATGATATAAAATATATTATCAAATATATTCTTTTCAATATGCATGACGTCAAGATTATGTCGAAGAAGAAGCATTTTTCAATATGGAAGATCAAACAACTTGCTCCTTTTTCTCCAATTTTCGATACTTGTTTGCACCCCTATTTGGCTGGCCAGACCCTTACCTAATATGACATCCTGTGGGTTGGATAACTGATTTAAAATATTATCTGTAGACCAGAATCTTGGCTGCGCACGTCGTTCATGCTTGCCATTGAACTTAAGACTTCTCCTCCATCTATGATCATCTGGCAAGAAACGTCGATGGTCGGTAAAACAAATGTTTCCATGAATACGATCCGATGTAATATCATCGTTACAAGTTAGGTATGCTTTATACCCTTTTGTACACTATCCAGAAATATCGCCATA
The DNA here is from genome assembly GCF_000442705.2 of Elaeis guineensis. NCBI lineage: Eukaryota > Viridiplantae > Streptophyta > Magnoliopsida > Arecales > Arecaceae > Elaeis > Elaeis guineensis. The sequence continues at coordinate 139,233,030 of NC_025996.2, read as the reverse complement.
TGCAGAAAAATCGTTAACTGTCCAAAGCAGTGCTGCATGCATGCGAAAGATGCCTCCTGCAACATGATCATATGTTTCGCATCCTTCTTCCCACAAATATTGTAACTCTTCGATCAACGGCTCTAAAAATATGTCTATGTCTCTTCCAGAGGAACAGGGACCCAGGATCAACAAGGCCATAGATTAAAAGGTGATTTCATGCACTTCCATGACGGTAAATTATAAGGAAATACCATAACAGGCCACATACTATAAGTAGTACTAAGATTACCATATGGATTAAATCCGTCTGTTGCCAACCCTAGCCTGACATTTCGTGAATCAGCTGCAAACCATGGATGTTCACGATCAAAATATTTCCACGCATCTCCATCTGATGGATGTCTCATGACATCATCGTCGATATTGTTTTCCTCCATATGCCATCGCATGTCACAAGCAATATGCCTCGACATGAACAATCGATGCAATCGTGATGTAATCGAAAAGTACCGCAAAATCTTGCATGGTATTTTCTTTTTCTTCTTATCCTTACCATGACTTTCTTTCCATCTACTTGAATGACAAATCAAACATGCTTGTAGATCTCTTTTATCCTTCCGAAACAGAACATAATCATTCGGACATGCATGTTTCTTTTCATAGCGTAGGCCCAAGTCATCAACTCCCAAACCGAGTCCTTTCAATAATTTTTTGGCTTCATAATGACTTGACGGAAGTAACTCTCCCTCTGGCAGTAAGTCCTTCAAAAATTTGAGCAACCAATTAAACAAGTTGTTTGACCACTTACCAAGTGTCTTCATGTGTAATAACTTTATTACGGCGGACAACAGAGAGTACTTCTTACAATCAGGATAAACATCACTTTGTGCATCTCTTAATAGACGCTCGAATCTATCATTTATAAATATGTTACTGTCCTCTTCAGCTTCTTGTCTCGGAATGGAGTGCTGATGTTCTGCTCTCGCTTCTACATTTACTTCAAATAATTTCGGATGAAGATCCTCTAAAATTTCTCTATCTTCTTCACCGAATGTTTGTCTTTCACGACTGCATGATCCACCGACTGACGATGGATTTATGGGACTCCTGGACAACATGCTCGAGCTAGTCGGCAAATCTTCACCATGACAAGTCCATCTCTTGTAAGTCACATCTATATCGTGTTCGTATAAATGATTTTGAATGTCCGATAAAGTACACCAAAATAAATTTCTACATCGACGACATAGACAACGAGCTTTTCCATCTTCTCTAGTATGATTGGACGCCACATTCATAAAAGTCGTCACACCCATAATATACTCGGGACAGAACTTATCACGCAATGACATCCAACCACGATCCATACCTACATATTTATGATGCAAACTATACAATTTATGTAATAATAGTTGACTAATGCCTTATATCTCCTACCTATAGGGTGATGGTCCTATTTCATTCAGGAACGTAAGAATTTAATATTGCAATACATGTCTTCTATACCAAAAAAATTTCGACAGCATTTCGACGCAGTTCTTCAGATACACAAGCATTAAAATTGTGCTATGTATCCAAAGAACATGATCAAAAATACCGACAAAACTCTGCGATATAGAAGCACATGTGTTGCAATATTAAATTCATTCACATGCCCAAACTGTCCACGAGGACAATTCAAGAATAGTGTGTAAAGCACCAATATTTTTTTCATAAGGCTATCCTCGAATGAAAATTCTAAGGCTTATAAATTTGTTATGCTACAATTAATATATTATTATTATAAATATTTTTATTTTTAAAATATTTTTAAATCATGATTAAAATTAATTATATCAAATAAATAATTATATCTAACATTATATCTAATTACTAAAATAATAAATAATTACTTCTAATGGCTAAAATTTATTAAGAAAAAAAATTAAAAAATATATAAATTAAAAAAATGGTTCTCACCTTCAACTCTTTCGTGAACAGTGATGGTGACAGTGACGGCAACCGACGATGGCGATGGTGGCCTGGCGGCGGTGGCGGTGGCCCGGCGGCGGCGACGGCCCTACGAAACCAGACAAGCTAGGTAAGGGAGAGTGACAGAGAAAGTAAGGGATCGACCTTCAACTCTTTTTCAGGTAAGAGACTGAGAAAGAAAATGAGGGAGGGAGACAGGGAAGGGAGGGGTCGACCAGCGACGGCGACAGCCTTGCAGACCAGGTAGAACGCGCGGCAGGCGACGGCGGGGGATGGGAGGCCGAAGCGACGGGCGACGCCGCGAAAGGGGGCAGCATGGGCAAGGCAGAAGAGGGGCAGAAGAGGAGGAAGAAGATGAAGGAGAGGGCTCTAGGGTTAGGGTTTCGAGGGATTGGAGGGAACCGGAGGGAAGGAGGCAGAGAAGAGGGAGGATTTGAGGGACAGGATTTGGGAGGGGAGGAGGAGGAGGTCAGAGTCGGAGAGGAAGCGGAGGGAGAGGGAAATGGTGGAGGCAAGGAGGGAGAGGACAGGCGAGGAGGGAAACGGTGGGGGAGGGAGGCCTCGATCGGCGATGGTGGCGGGAAGGGAGGACTCGACCGGCGGTGACACAGTGGAGACCGAGAGGGAGACGGTGCGCGGAGGAGAGGGTGGCAAGGCGGGAGGGAGATGGTGAGCTGGGGGATGGGCTCGATCAGCGACGGGGGCCGGGCTCGAGCGGCGACGGTGGCGGGGAGGGAGGGCTCGACGGTGGTGGGGAGGGAGAGAGAGAGAGGATGGTGGCCGGGAGGGAGAGAGAGAGGATGGTGGCGGGGAGGGAGAGAACTTACCGAGAAGGACGACCAGTGATCGGGGAGGGAGGACTGTCGTCGGAGATCGGGGAGGGAGAAAAATTTTGACGACCGCGGCGGTGTGGGGAGATCAAGAGGTTTATTTTCAATTAGGGCCCTATTTCAAAGTATTTTTTTTTAATTAAAAAATATGTAGCGACGAAATACATTCGTTGCTAAAAGTAAATATTTTGTCACAAAAAAGTATATTTTGTGCAACAAAAATTTTTTCATCGCAAATGATTAATTTTTTGCAATGAAAATTTAATTTCATCGCAAATATAAAAAATTGTCATAAAATCAAGTTAATTGAAATTAAAATTGAAATTAATTGAAATTAATTTTTAAAGATTAATTGAAATTAAAATATTATTTCAAATTACTTTCTCAAATTAAAAATAATTAATTTAAAAAAGATTCAAAAAAATTTGAAAAATAGGCTAAAATTTTTTTATAAAAATATAAAGAATTGAAAAAAATAAAAATTATAATTGTAATTGAATAACAAATTTTATAATTTTTAATTTTAAGAAATAAGAATTATAATTGTAAATGAAATTAAAAATTATATTTTAAATAACTAAATTAATTTAAATATAAATTTTTAAAAAATATTATAAATAAAAGAAAAAAAAACATAATAGAATATCAAAAAGATAAAAATGAAAAAAAACTAAAATTAAAATTTAAAATTATAAAAATTATAAATTAGATTAGAAAAAATATATCATAAAAGAATAAAATTAAATTAAATTAATTATAATTTTTTTTTTAGGGTATTTTATAAATGTGACTTAAAAAAATTAAATTTGAATTAAATTTTGATAAAAAAAGAAATACATTAAAAAGTTTAAAAAAATGAGGAAAAGTTAAAAAGTTAAAAAGTGAAAATTTTTAAAAAGTCACAAAAAATAAGGATTATAAATTAAAAATTAAAAAAAAATTTAAAGTTTAATTGAAATAAAAATATTTTTTAAATGTAATTTATAAAATTAAAATTTATTTAATTAAAAAATTTTCAAATAAAATTTAAAAATATTTTAAAAAAATTTCATAAAAAGATAAAGAATTGAAAAAAAATAGAAATTGTAATTGTAATTGAAGAACAAAGTTTATAATTTTTAATTTTAAGAAATAAGAATTAAAATTGTAATTGAAATTTAAAATAATATTTTAAATAACTAAATTAATTTAAACATTATTATTTAAAAAATATTTTAAATAAAGAAAAAAAAGGGAGGAAAATTTAAAATTTAATTTGAATTAAATTTTGATCAAAAAATAAATACAGTGTAAAGTTAAAAAATGAGAAAAAATGTGAAAAAAAATTTTATAAATTAAACTTTAGAAAAAATAATAATTTTTTAATTAAAGGAAAAGAATACGTAATAGAATGCTAAAAAAAAAATGAAAGAAAACTGAAATTATAATTTCAAATGATAACTATTTTAAAATAAATAAAAAAAAGTATCATAAAAAAATAATAAAATAATAATAAAATAGGAATTATAATTATTAATTTTAAAGAAATTTAATTTTAATTTAAATTAAAAATTATCATTTAAATTATTATTTTCTTTATTTAATTTAATTTATTTATTAAAAGATTACAAATACATAATTAAAGAAATTAAAAAAAAAAAAAAGGAGAAAATGCCATAGAGAATGGCGTTTTTCCCTTCCCCAAACCCTCTTTCCCCTCTTCTTCCTTCTCCCCTCCTTCTTCCTTCTCCCTCTTCTCCTTCTCCCTTCTCTCTTCTCCTTCTCGATCTTCTCTGGCGTCTCTCCGGCGGCACGGCGGCACGGCGGCGAGGTCCCGACGGCGGTGAGCTCTTCCCCCCTCTCTCTCTCCCTCTTCCTCTTTCTCTCTCCCTCTTCCCCTCTCTCTCTTTTTCTCATGCCGGTGGCGGGCCGCGCGTCCCGGCGGCGGGCCGCGCGTCCCGGCGGCGGGTCCCGCGTCCCAGCGGTGGCCCCCGACCCCCTCCTCTCTGTCTTCCTCTCTCTCTCTTCCTCTCTCTCTCCCTTCTCCGTGGCCGCCGGCCACAGACCGCCGGCGGCGGGCCGCGCAATCCGACGGCGGGTCCCGCATCCCGACGGTGGTCCCCGACCCCCTCCTCTCTCTCTTCCTCTCTCTCTCTCTTCCTCTCTCTCTCTCCCTTCTCCTTGGCCGTCGGCCACAGACTGCCGGCGGCGGGCCGCGCGTCCCGACGGCGAGTCCCGCATCCCGACGGCGGGTCCCGCATCCCGGTGGTGGCCCCCGGCACCCTCTTCTCTCTCTCTCTCTTCCTCTCTCTCTCTCCCTTCTCCTTGGCCGCCGGCCACAGACGGCCGGTGGCGGGCCGCGCGTCCCGACGGCGGGTCCCGCATACCGACGGTGGGTCCCGCATCCCGGCGGTGGCCCCCGGCCCCCTCCTCTCTCTCTTCCTCTCTCTCTCTCTTCCTCTCTCTCTCCCTTCTCCTTGGCCGCCGGCCACAGACGGCCGGCGGCGGGCCGCGCGTCCCGGCGGAGGGTCCCGCGTCCCAGCGGCGGGTCCCGCATCCCGGCGGTGGCCCCCGGCCCCCTCCTCTCTCTCTTCCTCTCTCTCTCTTCCTCTCTCTCTCCCTTCTCCTTGGCCTCCGCCCACAGTCGGCCGGCGGCGGGCTGTGCGTCCCGACGGTGGGCCGCGCGTCTCGGCGGTGGCCCCCGGCCCCCTCCTCTCTCTCTCTTCCTCTCTCTCTCTTCTCCTTGGCCGTCGGCCGTCTGGGCCGCGCATCCCGACGGTGGCCCCCGGCCCCCTCCTCTCTCTCTTCCTCTCTCTCTCTCTCTCTTCCTCTCTCTCTCCCTTCTCCTTGGCCGCCGGCCGTCTGTGGCCGGCGGCAGGCCGCGCGTCCCGACGGCGGGCCGCGGCCCCCTCCTCTCTCTCTCCCTTCTCCTTGGCCGCAGGCCACAGACGGCCGGCGGCGGGCCGCGCGCCCCGACGGCGGGTCCCGCATCCCATCCTTGGCCCCCGGCCCCCTCCTCTCTCTCTTCCTCTCTCTCTCCCTTCTCCTTGGCCGCCGGCCACAGACGGTCGGCGGTGGGCCGTGCTTCCCGACGGCGAGCCCCGCATCCCGATGGTGGGCCCAGCCCCAGCCCCAGCCCCAGCCCCGGCTGGTGGTGGGCCCGCACCCCGGTGGCCAGGGCCCTGCGCCCTGACGGTGGTCCTCAGCCCCTCGCCTCTCCCGGCGGTGGGCCCCGCGTCTCGGCGGTGGGCCCAGACGGTTGGTGGGGCCGCATGCCCTGACGGTGGGCCCCGCGTGGCGATGGCTCCGATGCGATGGGCTGCGATGACAGTGGGGTCCACGGGTTCCGACGCTCATTTTTTTTTATCTCATTAATTTATTTTTATTTTTATCTTTATCTAATTAGATCCAGTTGTATTTTAAATTTTTAAATATATTGCATTTCATGAAAACGTAGACCCGTCAATTGATCAATGTATAATATTCTACGTTACTCGTATAAAATATATATGAAATATATATTTTTATATGAATATCATAAAATACATACATTGGTCAATTGATTATCCAGTTTGGACAGTTTGAGAATTGCATTTAATTCTATAGATAATTACATTATTCAAATGATATGCGGAGGGTTCGAGAGAAATTTCGGACAGTATTTTTCTTTAGTTCTCCTCACACATTTTGAGTCGTGTGGGGAGAACTAAGAGAAAATGCTGCCGAAATTTCTTTCGATCCTTTTTGCGATAATATTATATTTTAAAAAAAAACTAAAATATATTGTCTTATTTTTTAATACATCTGTGATAATATTGCTTGAGACAGCGTATTATGGCTTACGATCCACGATATTCCGGTCCCCGAGACAGCAGCATTCTTACATTGCAGGAGCACCATCGATCACAGACTATTTTAGATGGCGGCGTAAGCATTACAATCTTATTTACTCTTTAAATTTTTATTTTAAAAATTATGTACGTTATCTAATTATTATATTTTATTGCAGGAGTCCAGACATCTTCATCTACGACGATCCGATGCAGATTTCTGGAGGACAGAGGACATCCCAGATAGAGTGTTAGATTATTTACGATATCTGAGATTTTATGGAGTATATCGGATCGGTCATATACAGATGGACGTTGGTCTTATTACTGCTTTGCTTGAGAGATGGCGTCCAGAGACACACACATTTCATCTTCCATTTGGTGAGGCGACCATCAGTTTACAGGATGTCAGCATCCTTACTGGACTACCAGTTGATGGAGATCCAGTTACCGGAGTTGATCCCACACTTACCATTCCGGAGTGACAGGCTTTGTGCTTGCGATTGTTAGGGTTTGAGCCCGACGCATATTTTTTTGATCATTCACGACTCAGGATTGAGTGTTTGGATGATCGTTATCGTCATTTTCATATTGCGGATGATGCACCAGAGGAGATGGTGCAGCAGTATGTTAGGGGTCAGGTGCTGCGATTGTTAGGTGGTGTCCTGTTACCTGATACTTCATCGAATAAGATGAAGTTGATATTTTTGCCATTTAATATTTAATTATATTTTACATTCGATATATCATTTATTTAATTTTTAAATTTTGCAGATTTGGGTATGGGAGCATATGCCGACTATCAGTCCATTACGACGACAGTTGCTCGAGATGCCATCAGAGCAGCAGGATCCAGATGTTCCATTCAGACTAGACGGACCATTAGGATACAGGTATCAAAATATTATTTTTTTATTTAAATTTTATTATTTTAAATTTATTTAATATTAGTACATTGTGAAACAGATGGAACGTTGCATTCAACGTTCATCACGTATCGACAAGAGTGGCACGAGTTTATAGGTGCCAGTTGGATACATTAGTTGATACATCTAGACGGGTAAATTTTGAATTTTTTACAAATATCAATTTACAGTATTCATAATCTATTATAATTTTTTATTAATTTTTTTATTTTAACTATATTATATTAGTTTTTGTGGGAGCCATATACAGATGGGATATTGGCTATACTGCCGTAGATGTGTACAGTTGGACACGACATATGGACTGCTAGGGTGCCACTTATTTGTTTTGATGTGGTAGAGTGGCATCTTCCCGATCGTGTCCTGTGGCAGTTTGGTCAGACTCAGGGCATCCCAGAGCAGTTTGATACCAGCCAGGGACTTCATCGTATCGATCGACGAGGGAGAGCTCGTATCGACTGGCGTATCAGACATGCACAGTACATCGATATTTGGGATGTACGTCGAGATCACATTGTTCATGGTGATCCTATTTTGAAAGGCCGTTCATATACTGATGACTACATGGCTTGGTTTTTTAGCATTACGGTGCGAGTCATTGGACAGTCTCAGTATGCAATTTCTGGATACGAGGGCGAGAGTTCTACTGTACGTCTTTTGGTAAGATTACAAAAATTACTTCATGTTATTTATATTATATTTTTATTTTATATTGTACACTATACTGATTGTTTTATACTAACTGTTCTATTTTTATTTTATAGACTGATTCTATGTCGGATCTCGTGTTGGACGCTCGTCGTGCTTTATCTACGACTAATGAGGACGAGCGGATTCAGATACTGCGGGAGATGGAGAGAACAGGTTCCGAAATATTGGTGGAGATTGGTGTTGATCCACATACCTGTGCGCCTTGGTATGGAGCAGTTCGGGCGTCAGATATGAGTTATACGCCGTCACCATATGCTTCACATATGCCATCACCGCATATTCCGCATATGTCATCATTTGATGCTGCACAGATGCCACCGCCTTTTCATCCACAGATGGCAGCATCTTCTTCCTACATCCTCCAGATGCCATCACCGGATACCAGTTGGCCACATGAGTATGATACTTTTTTTCAGGTCCATCCGTGTATCCAAATGAGAGAGTTGAACGGGTCTCTCAGTCCGTAGATGATCCGACAGCATCAGTTATTCCTGAGCAGCATGATCAGCAGATCTCCTCCACTGATACAGGAGAGGAGCCATCACAGCAGGAGCAGCCGGCGAGGACCTTCCTGAGAAGGTCCAAGCGACCACGGGCGCCGCGACGTCCTTGTGGGACTTAGTCTTTGTTGTATTTGTATTTAGTATTTTTACATTTTTGTTGTACTATTTTTTTTTTGTACGTTTGACATTTTTATTCTATTGAATAATATTAAATGTTGATTTCATTTTATATTATTTAATTTTAAATGATTGGATATTATGATTGGTGCATATGGATACACATACTCGAACGTGTCTCAGAACATTAGGAGAGAAAACGTTATGCTGAAAGGACTATAAAAATTATAACGTAAATAATAATATATCAAATATTGCACTTTGAATTGAACTTTAGAAAAAATAAATATTTTTTTAAGTAAAGAAAAGGAATACGTAATAGAATGCTAAAAAGATAAAAATGGAAGAAAAAAATGGAAGAAAACTGAAATTATAATTTCAAATGATAAAATTTTTAAAATAAATTTTAAAAAAAATATCATAAAATAATAATAAAATAGAAATTATAATTATAAATTTTAAAAAAATTTAATTTAAATTTAAATTAAAAATTATCATTTAAATTATTATTTTTATTATTTAATTAAATTTATTTATTAAAAGATTATAAATAGATAAGTAAAGAAATTAAAAAAAATAAAAAATAAAAAAAAGAGAAAATGCCATTCTCTCTCCTCCTCAAGCCCCTTTTTCCCCTCCTTCTTCTTTCTCCCTTCTCCTTCTCCCTTCTCCCTTCTCGATCTTCTCCTTCTTCCTTTACAAATTTAAGTAAAGGAAAAGAATACGTAATATATCATAAAAATGAAAGAAAACTAAAATTATATTTTTAAATTATAAAAATTATAAATTAAATTAAAAAAATATATCATAAAAATAGTAAATAAAAGAGAAAAAATGGTAATAAAATAGAAATTATAATTTAAAACAAAAAATTAACTTTAATTTAAATTAAAAATTATCATTCAAATTACTATCCTCATTAAAAAATTTAATAAATTAAAAAAAAATTAAATAAATTATGAAAAAAATTTAAAAAAATTAAAAAAAAGAAAAAGAATAAAAAAATACCGAAGGGAACGGCATTTTCTCCTTTCCCCCCTTCTTCTCTCCTTCTCCCTCTTCTCCTTTCTCCCTCTTCTCCCTTCTCCGACGTCTCTCCGACAGCACGGCGGTGAGCTGCCTCCTCTCTCTCCCTCTTCCTCTCTCTCTCTCTTTTTAAAAAATTTAAAAAATAAAAATTACCAGAAAGAAAGTCAAGGGGTCGACTCACAGAGTGTGGCAGCCAAAAATTTTGCGTGCCGTTAAACTCTTTTAGCCATGAGTCGATTCATGGGGTCGACTAAAAAATATAAATCTATTTTTCTTACAAAATACGCTTCCAAAAATATTGAAATTGCCTCTAATAGATTACACATCTTTTGTTCTTGCTTTTGAGACTTCAGAATCATATCTGATAAAATTATGATTTTTTTCTTCATTTTTTAACTTTTTAATGTATTTATTTTTTGATCAAAATTTAATTCAAATTAAAATTTTTTAAATCACATTTATAAAATACCCGAAAAAATAAATTGAAATTAAATTAATTACATTTTATTCTTTTATGAAATATTTTTTTTATAATTTTTATAATTTTAATTTTAATTTTTAATTTTCTTCCACTTCTATCTTTTTGACATTCTATTACGTATTTTTTTTCTTTATTTAAAATATTTTTTAAATATTAATATTTAAATTAATTTAGTTATTTAAAATATTATTTTTAATTTCAATTATAATTTTAATTCTTATTTCTTAAAATTAAAAATTATAAACTTTGTTCTTCAATTACAATTAGAATTTCTATTTTTTTTCAATTCTTTATCTTTTTATAAAATTTTTTTAGGCAATTTTTATATTTTATTTAGAAATTTTTTTAATTAAATTAATTTTAATTTGAGAAATTAATTTTAAAAAATATTTCTATTTCACTTAATCTTTAAAATTTTATTTTTTTAAAAATTTAAATTTATAATTCTTATTTTTTATGACTTTTTAAAAATTTTAACTTTTTAACTTTTTAACTTTTCATCATTTTTTAACTTATTAATGTATTTCTTTTTTATCAAAATTTAATTCAAATTTAATTTTTTTAAGTCACATTTATAAAATACCCTAAAAATGAAATTGTATTTAATTTAATTTAATTTTATTCTTTTATGATATATTTTTTCTAATCTAATTTATAATTTTTATAATTTTAAATTTTAATTTTAGTTTTCTTCCATTTTTATCTTTTTGATATTCTATTACGTATTTTTTTTCTTTTATTTAAAATATTTTTGAAAAATTTATATTTCAATTAATTTAGTTATTTAAAAAGTAATTTTTAATTTCAATTAAAATTCTAATTCTTATTTCTTAAAATTAAAAATTATAAACTTTGTTCTTCAATTACAATTATAATTTTTATTTTTTTTTCAATTCTTTATATTTTTATAAAAATTTTTTAGCCTATTTTTCAAATTTTTTTGAATATTTTAAAAATAAATTAATTTTAATTCGACAAAGTAATTTGAAATAATATTTTTATTTCAATTAATCTCTAAAATTTTATTTCTTTTAAATTTTAAATTATAATTCTTTTTTTTTATTATTTAATTTTTTTTAAAAAAAATTTTTATTACAAATATTTCGAATGATGTTTTTCAATTAAATTTCAAAGTAATCTAATGACTCCAACTTCTTGCGCCTCCCTGGAGAATCCACTCTCGAGCCATCGGGCCTGCAGTCTGACTTGCTACCACTGGTGTATCCTGGCTCGGTCGGAGGATCAAGGACTGCTTTCTGTCTCAATGGCTCGCTGGATGGCATCGATGTCAAAGGAAAGATTGTGATGTGCGACGTAAGCAGGAATATTGGGCCGGTGGGCCAAGGTATAAACGTCAAGAGCGCCGGAGGGGCTGCTATAATTATTGCCAACGGCCAGGTACAAGGTTACACCATCCAAATCGGCGTCCACGTCCTGCCCGCTTCCCATGTCAACTATGCCGATGGATTGAAGATAAAATCGTACATCCAGTCGGTTATGTATCCCAGGGCATCGATCACCTTGGAGGGCACATTATTTGGAATATCTCCAGCTCCGGTGGTTGCTGACTTCTCCTCCAGAGGACCCAGCTTGGCCGACCCAAACATCCTGAAGCCCGACATCATCGGCCCCGGGGTGAACATATTAGCTGCATGGCCCTTCCCGGTGGGGCCTCCCGGAGCTACAACAATGTTTAATATAATTTCTGGCACATCCATGGCCACCCCACATCTTAGTGGGGTAGCTGCTCTGCTGAAAAACAGGCACCCTGACTGGTCACCGGCAGCGATCAAGTCGGCGATCATGACGACTGCCACTTTGACTGCCAACGACGGCAGAAGGATCCCTGACCAGAACCTAAACACCGCAGACTTCTTCGGACTCGGATCCGGCCATGTGAATCCGATGAGAGCTGACAAGCCAGGCCTCGTCTACGATCTCAGCTCCAGCTATTACATCGCTTACCTATGTGGCCTGAAGTACACTGATCAGCAGGTTAGCGCCATAGTGGGTCGTTTCGTCTCGTGTTCATCTGTCAAGAGCATCTCCGGCACGCAGCTGAACTTACCCTCCTTCGTGGTGCCCTTAAACAGCGGAAACCGCTACAAATTGGATGTCTTTCGGATGGTGACGAATGTCGGCGCTCCGAATTCGACATACAGGGCGCAAGTCATGGCTCCGCAAGGGGTGTCTGTCGCGGTGAATCCTACGCGGCTGACCTTTTCTCAAGTCAACGAGAAGGAAACGTTCAAGGTGACTGATGTTCAAATCTTAAAATTTGTAAATAAAACCGCAAGCGCACGGTGTGCAGAGTAGCACGACCAGCGAGTACGGGTCGATCCCACAGAGACTTGGTTTTTAAAATGATTTTCAAATCTATGCTCAAGCGAGCTTTAACAAAAATCGAAAGTCGAAAGTTGTTTGCTAAAGACAATAAGACTAAGGATCTAGGGTTTTTTTGAATCCACTAGATCTAGATTAGGAAATTCTACCTAGAATTTTTTTTATTGATCCTAACGACTACTCCTCTTGTCTTTCCCAAGCATAGATTATGAAGGGACTAAGGCCCAACGATAATCCATCAAGATTCTTTACAGGGGAGTAGTAACTAGGATCCCTCAGGATTTTCTCCTCCTATGCACTGAATCAAGCATGAACTATGAAGGGACTCTGACCCAACTGTAGTTCATCAAAAATTCTTGGCAAAAGAGGAAGAAAAAAAAACCCTAAGAAAAAGAAAGAACTCTATGTAAAATCCCTACTCATGATCTAGCTTCATCGCAAACCCTAGAAGGGATGCTTAGCTAGACATGATCTAAATCTACTTGCAAAATTTAAATGCAGAAAAATAAACTACCCTAATTTCATAAATTAAACTATCCTAATTGCATAAATTTAAACTGCATAATTTAAACTAACCTAATTGCATAAAATTAAATTGCATAAATTAAACTATCCTAATTGCAAGAAAAATAAATTGCATAATGTAAAGAGATGAAATTGCATAAAAATAAGATTTTATATATAAAAAAAAATTTATTACAAAAATCTCAAAGCTCGAGGCTTGAAAAGAGAGCTAAAAACCCCACTATCTAGGGTTACAAGCTTGATCTCAAGGAAGAATACATAAAACAAGGGCCTTTGGGGGCTTTTTATAGGCATTTGGGGGTTATAAGGTTTTCAAAACTTCCGATGTGGGACTAAGAGGTTTTAGGGGGTTTATGGTGCGCCGATGGGTCCATGGTCCATGCGCCTGTTGCTGTGGACCAGGAGGCTAACCAGATCACCAAATCAGTTGATTTTTGACCAATTTTGATCTGATTTGACTCGGGTTTGACCCAATTGAGTCTTCTTTCTTCATTCTTCAATTCCTGGGTCAATTTAACTCCGTTTTGCATAGAATTTGCGCCGTTGGAATCCTCTTTCCTTGTTCTTTCTATTGATGATCTCTTCTTCTGCAAAATATAATAACAAGTATCAATTTCTTAATAAAGTTAGATAATTTATATATTAATTGATACTTTTTATGTCAATTTGTGACATAAATCACACCCCCCAACTTAATCATTGCTAGTCCCTTAGCAATGTACCAAAATAAGATCATATTCCAAAAAGATCCTTCCTTTGCAAATTAATTTAAGATCGAAATTCAAGAAGTTTTCTAGTATTACTAAGTAATGAGCTTCGAATTAGAATCGGTAGTCAGTCTACTTAGAAGCTTTCTTAGAGTACACTTAAAGTTTTATAGCGCTTGTGTGAGTGATAACTAACTTAGTATTTCAGTATTAACTTGTACAGGCCAATTGTATCATTTTTCATAACTTAGTTCGATTAATTTTCTATACACCCCAGATTAAACAAAGAACTAAGGTAGCTTTCACACTGTTTTTTTTTTTTTTTTTTTTTTTTTTTTTTTTTTTTTGCTGAGCATCCTGGCCTTCCCACCACCGTTTGACGCGAATCTCAACACTTGACTTAGGTGAAGAGACCCGGTTACTAGGCTTAGGGCAATCCACATTTACTCTGTGTTTTGCATTTTATTTCAGGCAGGTAGCTCTTTCCTTAAATTCAAATTTCTTCAATTGGGGTGTAGAGAAAATTATCTAATTTAAATAATACTCAAATCCTTAATTGGCCTTACAATTAACACCTACTTTACCTTGTTAGTGTGCATGTGCAATTGGAAGTGCTAATAGTCTTTAAATGACCTAAGCCACCAAGAGTCTAACCAGCTAATCTTCTCCGTGACTCACTACATTAGCAAATACTTTCTAACTTACTCTTATTTCTTTTATAGATTAATTTATTTCATATATATATATATATATTTTTATTATTATTATTATTTTTTTTACATAATAATAATCTATAATTTATTACAATATAGATATATAATTTATTATATATCTACCAGCCTAATGACTCCAACTTCTTGCGCCTCCCTGGAGAATCCACTCTCGAGCCATCGGGCCTGCAGTCTGACTTGCTACCACTGGTGTATCCTGGCTCGGTCGGAGGATCAAGGACTGCTTTCTGTCTCAATGGCTCGCTGGATGGCATCGATGTCAAAGGAAAGATTGTGATGTGCGACGTAAGCAGGAATATTGGGCCGGTGGGCCAAGGTATAAACGTCAAGAGCGCCGGAGGGGCTGCTATAATTATTGCCAACGGCCAGGTACAAGGTTACACCATCCAAATCGGCGTCCACGTCCTGCCCGCTTCCCATGTCAACTATGCCGATGGATTGAAGATAAAATCGTACATCCAGTCGGTTATGTATCCCAGGGCATCGATCACCTTGGAGGGCACATTATTTGGAATATCTCCAGCTCCGGTGGTTGCTGACTTCTCCTCCAGAGGACCCAGCTTGGCCGACCCAAACATCCTGAAGCCCGACATCATCGGCCCCGGGGTGAACATATTAGCTGCATGGCCCTTCCCGGTGGGGCCTCCCGGAGCTACAACAATGTTTAATATAATTTCTGGCACATCCATGGCCACCCCACATCTTAGTGGGGTAGCTGCTCTGCTGAAAAACAGGCACCCTGACTGGTCACCGGCAGCGATCAAGTCGGCGATCATGACGACTGCCACTTTGACTGCCAACGACGGCAGAAGGATCCCTGACCAGAACCTAAACACCGCAGACTTCTTCGGACTCGGATCCGGCCATGTGAATCCGATGAGAGCTGACAAGCCAGGCCTCGTCTACGATCTCAGCTCCAGCTATTACATCGCTTACCTATGTGGCCTGAAGTACACTGATCAGCAGGTTAGCGCCATAGTGGGTCGTTTCGTCTCGTGTTCATCTGTCAAGAGCATCTCCGGCACGCAGCTGAACTTACCCTCCTTCGTGGTGCCCTTAAACAGCGGAAACCGCTACAAATTGGATGTCTTTCGGATGGTGACGAATGTCGGCGCTCCGAATTCGACATACAGGGCGCAAGTCATGGCTCCGCAAGGGGTGTCTGTCGCGGTGAATCCTACGCGGCTGACCTTTTCTCAAGTCAACGAGAAGGAAACGTTCAAGGTGACTGATGTTCAAATCTTAAAATTTGTAAATAAAACCGTAAGCGCACGGTGTGCAGAGTAGCACGACCAGCGAGTACGGGTCGATCCCACAGAGACTTGGTTTTTAAAATGATTTTCAAATCTATGCTCAAGCGAGCTTTAACAAAAATCGAAAGTCGAAAGTTGTTTGCTAAAGACAATAAGACTAAGGATCTAGGGTTTTTTTGAATCCACTAGATCTAGATTAGGAAATTCTACCTAGAATTTTTTTTATTGATCCTAACGACTACTCCTCTTGTCTTTCCCAAGCATAGATTATGAAGGGACTAAGGCCCAACGATAATCCATCAAGATTCTTTACAGGGGAGTAGTAACTAGGATCCCTCAGGGTTTTCTCCTCCTATGCACTGAATCAAGCATGAACTATGAAGGGACTCTGACCCAACTGTAGTTCATCAAAAATTCTTGGCAAAAGAGGAAGAAAAAAAAACTCTAAGAAAAAGAAAGAACTCTATGTAAAATCCCTACTCATGATCTAGCTTCATCGCAAACCCTAGAAGGGATGCTTAGCTAGACATGATCTAAATCTACTTGCAAAATTTAAATGCAGAAAAATAAACTACCCTAATTTCATAAATTAAACTATCCTAATTGCATAAATTTAAACTGCATAATTTAAACTAACCTAATTGCATAAAATTAAATTGCATAAATTAAACTATCCTAATTGCAAGAAAAATAAATTGCATAATGTAAAGAGATGAAATTGCATAAAAATAAGATTTTATATATAAAAAAAAATTTATTACAAAAATCTCAAAGCTCGAGGCTTGAAAAGAGAGCTAAAAACCCCACTATCTAGGGTTACAAGCTTGATCTCAAGGAAGAATACATAAAACAAGGGCCTTTGGGGGCTTTTTATAGGCATTTGGGGGTTATAAGGTTTTCAAAACTTCCGATGTGGGACTAAGAGGTTTTAGGGGGTTTATGGTGCGCCGATGGGTCCATGGTCCATGCGCCTGTTGCTGTGGACCAGGAGGCTAACCAGATCACCAAATCAGTTGATTTTTGACCAATTTTGATCTGATTTGACTCGGGTTTGACCCAATTGAGTCTTCTTTCTTCATTCTTCAATTCCTGGGTCAATTTAACTCCGTTTTGCATAGAATTTGCGCCGTTGGAATCCTCTTTCCTTGTTCTTTCTATTGATGATCTCTTCTTCTGCAAAATATAATAACAAGTATCAATTTCTTAATAAAGTTAGATAATTTATATATTAATTGATACTTTTTATGTCAATTTGTGACATAAATCACACCCCCCAACTTAATCATTGCTAGTCCCTTAGCAATGTACCAAAATAAGATCATATTCCAAAAAGATCCTTCCTTTGCAAATTAATTTAAGATCGAAATTCAAGAAGTTTTCTAGTATTACTAAGTAATGAGCTTCGAATTAGAATCGGTAGTCAGTCTACTTAGAAGCTTTCTTAGAGTACACTTAAAGTTTTATAGCGCTTGTGTGAGTGATAACTAACTTAGTATTTCAGTATTAACTTGTACAGGCCAATTGTATCATTTTTCATAACTTAGTTCGATTAATTTTCTATACACCCCAGATTAAACAAAGAACTAAGGTAGCTTTTACACTGTTTTTTTTTTTTTTTTTTTTTTTTTTTTTTTTTTTTGCTGAGCATCCTGGCCTTCCCACCACCGTTTGACGCGAATCTCAACACTTGACTTAGGTGAAGAGACCCGGTTACTAGGCTTAGGGCAATCCACATTTACTCTGTGTTTTGCATTTTATTTCAGGCAGGTAGCTCTTTCCTTAAATTCAAATTTCTTCAATTGGGGTGTAGAGAAAATTATCTAATTTAAATAATACTCAAATCCTTAATTGGCCTTACAATTAACACCTACTTTACCTTGTTAGTGTGCATGTGCAATTGGAAGTGCTAATAGTCTTTAAATGACCTAAGCCACCAAGAGTCTAACCAGCTAATCTTCTCCGTGACTCACTACATTAGCAAATACTTTCTAACTTACTCTTATTTCTTTTATAGATTAATTTATTTCATATATATATATATATATATTTTTATTATTATTATTTTTTTTTTACATAATATATTAAATGCAAGAAATAACTCATAGTGGAAGGAAAAGGAAATGATAACACCTGATATTGTTCAAGCTCTCCCCTCAACTTGACCGACATTGTCCCCAATGGAGTTTATCTAATTTATTTGTCCTAAGCAAACTGAAAACAAAAAAAGCATTAGAAATTAAATAAGCTGGGTTGCCTCCCAGAAGCGCTAAGTTTTATGTCTTCAGCCAGACCAAACCTCGAAGCAACTTAATCAGAATAAGTTGGTTCATAAAGAACCATGGCATCTTCAACAGTCTTGACAGGTAATTCCAAGAATGGTTTTAATCGTTGACCATTAACTTTAAAGATAACACCATTACTTGGGTTTTCAATCTCAACAGCTCCGTGTGAAAAAACTTCCTTTACTAAAAATGGTCCTGTCCATCTAGACCTAAGCTTTCCTGGAAACAGATGTAATCTAGAGTTATATAAGAGCACCTTTTGTCCGATATTGAAAGTTTTTCTTATAATTGATTGATCATGAAATGCTTTGGTTCGTTCCTTGTATATCCTTGCATTTTCATAGGCTTCATTTCTAAGTTCTTCTAATTCATTCAATTGAAGCTTCCTATGGTTTCCAGCATCATTCAAATTTGTATTTAGTTGTTTGATGGCCCACATGGCTTTGTGTTCTATCTCAATAGGCAAGTGACATGGTTTACCAAACACAATCCTATAAGGAGACATTCCTAGATTGGTCTTGAAAGCGGTTCGGTATGCCCAAAGTGCATCAATTAATTTTAAAGACCAATCCTTTCTATTGGCATTAACAGTTTTTTCCAGGATCTGTTTGATTTGTCGGTTTGACACTTCAACTTGCCCACTAGTTTGAGGATGATATGGTGTGGCCAATTTGTGGGTGACATTATACTTTTTCATCAATGTTGCAAAAGGTCGGTTACAAAAATGGGTTCCCCGATCACTAATGATTGCCCTAGGAATACCGAAACGGGAGAGAATATTTTCTTTAAGAAACTTAATGACCATTTTGCTATCGGGTGTTCTACATGCAATTGCTTCTACCCATTTTGAAACATAATCAACTGCTACTAGAATATATTCATTTCCAAAGGAATTTGGAAATGGTCCCATGAAATCGATCCCCCAAACATCAAAAACTTCAACTACCAAGATTGGGTTGAGTGGCATCATGTGTCGCTTGGTGATTCGGCCCATTTTCTGACATTGAGCACAATTTTTACAATATTCGTGAGCATCCTTAAACAAATTGGGCCAATAAAAACCACATTGGAGAACCTTAGCAGCAGTTTTCTTAGACGCGAAGTGACCCCCACATGCTTGATCATGACAAAAAGATAAAATATTCATGACTTCGTTATCTGGGATACACCTTCTAATAATTTGATCAGGACATTGTTTAAAAAGATAAGGATCATCCCAAATGAAATACTTCACTTGGGCAAAGAATTTATATTTATCCTGCTTAGTCCAATGAGAAGGTATCTTGCCCATGGCTAAATAATTTACAATATCAGCAAACCAAGGTTCAGTAGACAAAGACATGAGTTGCTCATCTGGGAAAGATTCATTGATGGGTGGTTCACTAGATGGTGCAACTGGAATTCGGGACAAATGATCTGCTACAACGTTCTCAGTGCCTTTCTTGTCCCTAATTTCTAGGTCAAATTCTTGAAGGAGCAAAATCCATCTGATTAAACGTGCCTTGGCATCCTTCTTTGCTAGGAGATGTCTAATGGCTGAGTGATCGGTGTAAACAATGGTGTGGGTCCCAACCAAATAAGATCTAAATTTCTCTAAAGCAAAGACAACGGCAAGGAACTCCTTCTCAGTTGTGGTGTAGTTAAGCTGCGCATCATTTAAAGTTTTACTTGCATAATATATCACTCTAGGCAGCTTATTTATTCGTTGACCTAAGATTGCGCCCACAACATGATCGGACGCATCACACATTAATTCAAATGGTTCAGACCAGACAGGAGGATGAATGATTGGAGCTGATACAAGTGCATTTTTTAGAAATTCAAAGGATTCCAAGCACTCATGAGTAAATTCAAATTTAGTATCCTTTGCCAAAAGATTAGTCAGTGGACGTGCTACTTTGCTAAAGTTGGCAATAAACCTTCTATAGAATCCAGCATGACCTAAAAATGAACGTATTTCTTTCACAGATTTAGGTGGTGGAAGACTTGCAATTAGATCTATTTTGGCCTTGTCCACTTCAATCCCCTTTTTAGAAATGACATGGCCAAGAACTATTCCCTGTTTGACCATAAACTGACATTTTTCCCAGTTGTGAACTAGGTGCTTCTCCTTACATCGTTCTAGAACTAATTGCAGGTGATTCAGACACTCGGAGAAGGTTAGACCAAAAACAGAAAAGTCATCCACAAAAATTTCTAGAAATCGTTCTATCATATCTGAAAATATGCTGATCATGCATCTCTGAAAGGTTGCCGGTGCATTACATAGTCCAAAGGGCATTCGTCTATAGGCAAAAGTACCAAATGGACAGGTGAATGTAGTCTTTTCTTGATCTTCAGCGGCTATGGGGATCTGGTTGTAACCGGAGTATCCATCAAGAAAACAGTAAAACTCTTGTCCGGCTAGTCTTTCCAACATTTGATCAATAAATGGCAAAGGAAAGTGATCTTTCCTTGTCGCAGCATTCAACTTTCTATAGTCTATACAGACCCTCCATCCCGTTTGGGTCCTAGTTGGGATAAGTTCGTTTGCATCATTTTGGACCACTGTTACCCCAGATTTCTTGGGTACTACTTGAACTGGGCTTACCCAAGAGCTATTAGAAATAGGATAAATTATTCCACTATCTAGGAGTTTCAGAATCTCCTTTTTAACTACATCCTTCATAACTGGATTAAGCCTTCTTTGGGCTTCTCTTGTTGGTTTAGCCTCTTCCTCTAAGTATATTCTATGTTGAACTATAGAAGGGCTTATTCCTTTGATATCTGCTATGGTCCAACCTATTGCTTCCTGATTTGCTTTTAGAACTGACACTAACTCCTCCTCTTGCTTGGGATCTAGGTCTGATGCAATAATTACAGGCAAAGTTTTTTTGGGTCCTAGATATGCATACTTGAGATGTTCTGGGAGGGGCTTCAGTTCTAAAATGGGTGCTTCCTCTATCGATGGTTTAGGTGATGAGTTCACCATCTCAATGATTGGTTCAGTAGGAAGTGTCGATTCCTGATTAATCTGATTTTCTTTAAGTATTTCATTGACATCCTCAGACTCATGGATTAACCAGGGGTTAGACTCTAGGTCGACTTCATCATCACTAATGTCAATGGATTCATAAATACCATCTTGGACTACATTGACATCAGCATGAGAAGAGGATTCCTGTTCTAAGTTAAAAACATTAAGCTCAATGGTCATATTCCCAAAGGATAACTTCATTAGACCATTTCGACAATTGATTTCAGCATTGGCCGTAGCTAAGAATGGTCTTCCTAAAATGACAGGTATATGTCCTTTAGGATTCGCAACTGGCTCAGTCTCTAAAACAATAAAATCTACAGGAAAAATGAAATTTTCAACCTTTATCAGAACATCCTCGATCATTCCCTTAGGGATCCTGAGAGATCTATCGGCTAACTGTAATGTGATCCCAGTAGGTTGAAGTTTTTCTAATCTTAGTTATTCATACACCGAATATGGAAGGATATTCACACTAGCTCCTAGATCTAGCAAGGCCTTTTTTATATTGGTTTCTCCAATAACACAAGAAATTGTTGGAGCTCCAGGGTCCTTATATTTAATTGGCACATGGCTAGATAGGTATGAACTGACACTTGCAGCCAAAAATGCTTTCTTTGGTACATTAGTGGTCCTTTTCCTAGTGCAGAGATCTTTTAAAAATTTGGCATAAGTTGGAACCTGATGGATTATATCTAAAAGAGGAATATTAACTTGGACTTGTTTAAATACCTCTAAAATTTTGTCTAAATGTTCAGATTTATTGGATTTCAGTCTGTTTGGAAAAGGAGCTCTAGGACTTTTAAGTACTGGACTAGGTGAATTTTCAGTTTCTGGTGCTTGAGGTTGAAAGGTAGTAGTTTTAGAAGGTGACTCGGCAGATGAGTCATCTATATCATCAAGTGCAACTACCTTATTGTCTATTTGTTTTCCTGATCTTAAGGTATGAATGGCATTTATACCATTAACTTGGTTTCCTTGTTGGGGTCGTGGACCATTTTGGTTCCTAGGATTTGGCTCATGTTGGCTAGGTAACCTACCATGTTCTCGTTCACTAATGGTCGAAGCCAGCTGACTTACTTGCATTTCCAGACGGGCTATAGCTTGGGTGTTATTATTTATGAGTTGACCCGTAGTTTGCATAAAGCTGGTATGTGTTTTCATCATGGCTTCTAGGCTTTTCTCTAAAGAGGTAATTTTTTTGTCATTATCATGGAAGCCTGGCGGGTTGTTCATCACTGGGTTGGACCTTAGATTTTGCTGATTGAAATTTGGATTACCTACATTAGGATTCTGGGACCATGAGAAATTCGGGTGATTCCTCCAACCTGGGTTATATGTGGGTGCATAAGGATTGTTCAATGGTCCTTGATAGGTGGCATTCACCTGTGCACACTCATTCGAGTAGGAACATTCTTCTAAGACATGGTCTGGTGCATTGCACCCTTTACACATGGGTGCAGATATTTGATTTACATTGGCTGGTCTCTGTAATTCTAAGGCTTCCAATCTACGTGTTAAGGTTGCAATCTTGGCCTCTGATGCTAGGGTTGGTTGAATTTGATGCATTCCTCCTCTTGAAGGTGTAGCTTTATCAGGTTCCCTAGTTGTTTCCCACTGTAAATTTTTCTCGGCTAGGTCTTCTAAGAATTGCCAAGCTTCAGTAGTTTCTTTGTCCATAAATTGGCCTTGGCACATGGACTCTAGCATGGTTCTTGAGTTTGAATCTAACCCCTCATAGATGATCTGGCATAGTCTCCAAGTTTCTATTCCATAGTGTGGGCATTGGGTCAAAAGATTCTTGAAACGATCAAAGTACTTCCAAAATGATTCACCAGCTAGTTGGTAAAATTGATTTATTTCATTCCTAATCCTAGCTGTTTTATGATGGGGGAAATATTTTTTTAAAAATGTTCTCACAAAGCCCTCCCAGGTAGTGACAGAATAGTTTGGCAGACTATAAAGCCACTTCTTAGCATTGTCCTTAAGGGCAAAGTTGATTAATCTAAGTTTGACCTCATCTTCTGTTAATTGCAGTTTCATGGTTGCACATACCTCCTCAAATTCTCTAATAAATATATAAGCATCCTCTAATCCTGTGAATTTTGGAAGCATATTTATGATTTGAGGTTTGATTTCAAAATTGTTAGCTGTGGGTTGTGGCAACCTGATACAAGATGGTTGGATGGAGCCAACTGGATAACACAAATCCTTAAGGGTCATGGGTTGGATTGGTTCAGCCATTGGAACAACAGGAATTGACTCAATTCTAACTAGACGACCTGACACTCTTCTCCACACACGAAGTGTACGGTTCTCGATGTTTATACAATTTTTTTTTTTTTTTTTTTTTTAATAAAATTTTTATGTATAAGGAAAAGAAAGAAAAGAGAAAAAGTTCTAAAGAGAAGATCCTAAGGAGTCCTAAATCTAAAGAAAAGTAACCAAATTAATTTAAATTTTAAATTTTTTTTTTTTTTTTCAAACAAGTGAATCAATAAATTAAACTCAATCTATCCTAGGGTTAACCTAAATCTAGACAGCTCCTAACTGTTCCAAGATGACCCTTCAAACCTTCCAAGTGGAGATTGATCAACTAGTTAGCCAGGTAAGTATAAGAGGTGGGAGGTTCACTCATCGTTGCCTTTCTAGACACCAAACGAGTTGGCCAGGCCAGCAACTGAACCAATTTAACAAACCACCCTCAGGGACTTGCCTAGACACCAACTAATCAAACAACTCAAACTTGGTAGAACTCTTAGGGTTCCTTGTCCTATTGAGCTCGAATTCCTTAAGGTTGACGTCTAATTGATTTTAAGATTAAAAGTCTAGGTAATGCAATATGATGGAGATGGTTTTTGGGCTAAGGAAGGGTAATGAAATCCCCACCTTATCTTGTTAATGGGTTGATGCCCTTAGATTAATTATGAAAATGCAAATACAAATAAACAAGATGACCAAGAATGTAAAAGATTTTAATTTAGAATTTTTTTTTTTATTTTGATATTTTACTTCACGATTATGAAATGTCTTTTGTTTTGTTTTATATTTTTTTTTTTTTTGTGATTAAGTAAATTCAAATGATTAGGTCTAAAAGCAAAAGTAATTAACTAAAAATAATAAAAGAGAAATTAGAAGCGTACCTGAGTTTTCTAGCAATCACCAACTAAATATAGAAACCTAAAGAAAAAAGAAAGAGAGTTATAACGCACGAAGAACAAATATTTGAAAACAATTTAAAACGCCAAATCCCCGGCAACGGCGCCAAAAACTTGATGTTCAAATCTTAAAATTTGTAAATAAAACCGCAAGCGCACGGTGTGCAGAGTAGCACGACCAGCGAGTACGGGTCGATCCCACAGAGACTTGGTTTTTAAAATGATTTTCAAATCTATGCTCAAGCGAGCTTTAACAAAAATCGAAAGTCGAAAGTTGTTTGCTAAAGACAATAAGACTAAGGATCTAGGGTTTTTTTGAATCCACTAGATCTAGATTAGGAAATTCTACCTAGAATTTTTTTTATTGATCCTAACGACTACTCCTCTTGTCTTTCCCAAGCATAGATTATGAAGGGACTAAGGCCCAACGATAATCCATCAAGATTCTTTACAGGGGAGTAGTAACTAGGATCCCTTAGGGTTTTCTCCTCCTATGCACTGAATCAAGCATGAACTATGAAGGGACTCTGACCCAACTGTAGTTCATCAAAAATTCTTGGCAAAAGAGGAAGAAAAAAAAACCCTAAGAAAAAGAAAGAACTCTATGTAAAATCCCTACTCATGATCTAGCTTCATCGCAAACCCTAGAAGGGATGCTTAGCTAGACATGATCTAAATCTACTTGCAAAATTTAAATGCAGAAAAATAAACTACCCTAATTTCATAAATTAAACTATCCTAATTGCATAAATTTAAACTGCATAATTTAAACTAACCTAATTGCATAAAATTAAATTGCATAAATTAAACTATCCTAATTGCAAGAAAAATAAATTGCATAATGTAAAGAGATGAAATTGCATAAAAATAAGATTTTATATATAAAAAAAAATTTATTACAAAAACCTCAAAGCTCGAGGCTTGAAAAGAGAGCTAAAAACCCCACTATCTAGGGTTACAAGCTTGATCTCAAGGAAGAATACATAAAACAAGGACCTTTGGGGGCTTTTTATAGGCATTTGGGGGTTATAAGGTTTTCAAAACTTTCGATGTGGGACTAAGAGGTTTTAGGGGGTTTATAGTGCGCCGATGGGTCCATGGTCCATGCGCCTGTTGCTGTGGACCAGGAGGCTAACCAGATCACCAAATCAGTTGATTTTTGACCAATTTTGATCTGATTTGACTCGGGTTTGACCCAATTGAGTCTTCTTTCTTCATTCTTCAATTCCTGGGTCAATTTAACTCCGTTTTGCATAAAATTTGCGCCGTTGGAATCCTCTTTCCTTGTTCTTTCTATTGATGATCTATTCTTCTGCAAAATATAATAACAAGTATCAATTTCTTAATAAAGTTAGATAATTTAGATATTAATTGATACTTTTTATGTCAATTTGTGGCATAAATCAGTGACCTTCTCCAGAGATAGCAGCAGCGGTGGAAATTATAGGCAGGGCTCATTGAAATGGGTCTCATCAGATGGAAATACAATCGTCAATAGTCCAATAATGGTACAGATCTTTTGATAGAAAGTATGGAGCATCTCTCAGGTGCTTCTGCCATGTAAGCAAGTAAATGAAGTCCATCTAGTACTGTGTCTCTGCTTGTTTGTGGTGTGTTTGTGTGCAGCCGTTTTCTTCAAAGAATAACGGTGGAATGCCACCGCGTTGCCGAGTTGAAACTCGGAACCTCTACTCAGCTCGTGAGCATTGGGAGGGGTTTCATGTGTTTTGCATGTATGAAAGTTTGCTGTTCTCTCTTTGTGGTCATCTCACGTTCTTGATTGCTTAAATTGCTCAATATCTGATGAAATTTCTGCTTGGACGATAACAATCATCATTCATCCGGCGGGGTTTTGCTATGATCCACGTTTTTGGTTCAATAATTTGGACATGTTGGCAAACATGATCCTCGTCAAGGAAGCAAATGAAAAGTGGCATTTGTATGGACTACACCAACCCCAATGAGGCCTGCACCAAGGATATCTTTTCTCTATCCTGAATCGATCGGTTAGTGATAACACATCAGGACACCATCTCCTCATCTTCATGCATGGATGCTTTTTCGAGTTACAATTAGATCTATAAAGCACTTAAAGATGAGGAAAAAATAATTTTTACTACGGATCAACCTGGGTCTTTCTTGTTACAGGTTATGTCGTTCGGCTTGAAAAACTTAGGAGCGACCTATTAGAGGTTGGTAAACAAAATATTTAAGGAGTAGATTACGAGAAACATAGAGGTGTATATGGACATTATACTGATCAAGAGCTAAGAGGCCAGCCATCATATTACTGACCTCGTAGAAGCTTTCGCAACACTTAGAAGGTATCACATGAAACTCAACCCTACCAAATGCACTATCGGAGTCGCATCCAAAAAACTCCTTAGTTTTATAGTCTCATAGCAAGAAATCGATGCAAATCTAAAAAAAATCTGAGCTATGTGGGAGATGGTACCTCCGAAGTCCACAGAGGATCTCCAGGTCAACTGATAGGTGTCTATCATTCTTCAAAGCTCTGAAGCAAATCAAAAACATTCAATGATCCAATGAATGCCAAGTAGCCTTTATTTTTTTGGTAGAAATGCCAAGTAGTCTTTGATGAGCTAAAAAAGTACCTTAGCTTACTTCCACCCCTCAGCAAGCCAAAATCAAATGAGGAGTTTTACTTGTACCTGGCATCTCATCTATAGTAATGAGCCCAATGCAGGTGTAAGAAGAAGAAAAGCTACAAAAGCCAATTTATTACATCTGCAAAGTTCTTCACGATGCATAGACAAGGTACTCAAAGCTTGAGAAGATGGTGTATGCATTAGTGACCCTAACAAAGAAATTACATCATATTTTCAAGCTCATACGGTAACCATGCTGACCGACCAGCCGATGAAAACTTGACACTTCAGGTTAACTTGCTAAGTGGGCAATCAAGCTTGGTAAGTTTGACCAAAAATACCAACCTTTGCTAGCCATTAAAGTGCTGGTACTTGACTAGTATATCTTGGAATGTACCATCACCGAGGAAGGTGTGCCAAAGGCCAAGCCTAAAGAGGAGACACCCAATAAGTATGGAATCCTGCATGTAGATGGATCTTCCAACATGGTAAGATCTGACACTACACTAGTCTTAACTAGCCCGAAAGATGTAGTTGTGGTGTACACTATTTGGATTGGGTTCAAAACCTTAAAAAATGAAGTAGAATATGGGGTTTTTATAATTGGTATCAAAATTGTCAAGGAGCTAGGAGCATAATGGTGGAGGGTCTATGGCAACTCTTATGAAGCTCGAGAGTCCAATATAAAAGATACATGCAAAAAGTAAGAGACTCCACCTTAGCCCTCGCAAGCTTTGACATTCAATAAATTCCCGGGTTAGAAAATGCTAAGGCCAACTTGCTATGAAAGCTTGCCACCTTGAGATTTATCGATCTCAAAAAAGCTCATATCATGAGGTCCTAGAAAGGTCAAGAGGAACCAGTGCCAATAGTGCAAGTAGATTTGGAACTGAGCTGTATGGATCCAATCATCAAGTACCGCCAAAGTGGAATGCTCCCAACAAACCAAAGTGAAGCTCGAAAGCTGAAGCAACAAATCTTATGCTATGTCCTTCATGATAGCACACTATATAAGAGGTCTTTCTCCTTGCTTCTCCTCAGATGCTTGCACCCCATGGAGACTAATTATGTACTTCAAACAGTGCATAAGGGCATTTATGACAATGATATAGGGGGTAGGCCATTAGCCTATAAAGTGCTTCGATGGAGTACTATTGATTGACTTTATAGCAAGATGCAATCGACCTTATACAAAAGTGCAACTGAGGCAAATAGAATAATATGGGTATCCAACATTGGCTTGCAGTTGCTTTAACATCAGTCAACGCTCCATGGCCCTTCATGTAGTGGGAAATGGACATCCTCAGGTCATTTTTCTTTGCATTGGGATAGCAAAAGTTTCTGATTGTCACCATCGACGACTTAGTGGGTTGTCGAAGAGACTGAGGCTTTGGCTTAGATTATAATTTTATTTGGAAAGCCATCATTTATCAATTTGATCTCTCTCAGATCATGATCACCAAGCACAGTCAGCAATTCAATAATACCGAGTTCAAGAAGTTCTACAGTGTGCTCAACATCATGCATCATCTTACCTTTATAGGTCACCTACAAACCAATAAGGAGGCCAAGATCGTTAACTGAACTCTTCTGTAGGTCTTGAAGGTAAAATTGGACCAAGCTAAAAGTCTATGTATAGAAGAGCTCCAATGCGTGCTTTGGGCATACCAAACTATGCAACGATTTTCTATTGGGAAGGCACCCTACAACCTCACATTTGGAACAAAAGCCATTATCCTACTTGAGGTTGGCTTTCTCTCATTTCATGTTAAAAATTTTGATGAGTAAAACAACTCGGAGCATCTTAAAGCAAATATGAATATATTTGAAGAAGCGAGAGAGCTAGCGTAGGTATGGATAGTGACATATCCACTTCCATATCAAAGCAAAGTCTTCCAAGCTGGTGACCTCGTCCTACGATGAGCTGAAGTGCCCCAGTTCAAAGAACAAGAAAAACCATGGCTAAACTAAGATGATCCTTACAAAAAAGATGAGGTCATGCCACTTGGAACATATCAACTTAAGCATCTGGATGGCGCCTTGATACCCCAAACTTGGAGCCTGGAGAACTTATGAGTTTATTAATAGTAATTTAATCTATGTTTTTGAAGTTGCATTCAATAAAATCATTTCCTACTCTTTCTTCCAAGTGTTCTAAGTCGATATCTAGCATAAAGCCACAATATGATTTACTTTGGCTATCCTTGACCTACAACAAACTTGCGACAATCCAAGAATGGTTGAGACCTTGATCCATGATGAACATGGAATAACCTAGGATTGATCGAGACCCCGACTACTTGGAGAATTAATCGCTCCCATGAAGATACCTCAAAAATCAGGACCATCAATATCCGAGCTCACTCAAAAATGAGTAAAACTAAAGCCAAACTTTGGCTACTCAAGAGGGAGATAACCCAAATAGGGATGTCCCTGATTAACTAACTCTACGTTGGTGAGAAAACCTAACACTATAAGAAATGCCACTTTTTGCGATGAATTTATTTGCGATGAAAATATATTTCATTGTAAATAAGGATATTTATGATGAAAATAAAAATTTATTGCTAATAATTATTTATTTATGATAAAATAATTTTTCATCGTAAATATCTTCATATTTGCTATGAAAATAAAATTTTATTATAAATACATATTATTTATGATGAAATTAATCATCGTAAATAATAAAATATTTATTTTAATTTTAAATTTTGAAATATTAGTGATGAAAATTATTTCATCATAAATAATGAAAGTATTTACAATGAAAATTAAATTTTCATCACAAATACATATTATTTACGATGAAAAATTTTCATCATTAATATTTAAAAAAAATAAAAAAATTTAAAAATTCAACAATTAAAGATTATTTATGATGAAAATATTACATCATAAATAATAGAGTATTGATGATGAAACCTAAATTTTTATCATAAATTAATATTATTTACAAAAATTTTTCATCGCTAATATGTGAAATTTTTTTAAAAAAAACTAAAAATTATAGATTATTTATGATGAATATATTATGTCATAAATATAGATGTATTCCCAATGAAAACTTATTTTCTGTTATAAATACTTAAGTATTTACAACATAAAATTTTTGTCACTAATATTTGAAAGAAAATAAAAAATTTTAAAAATTTAAAAATTATAGAGTATTTATGATGAAAATATGATGTTGTAAATGATGGATTATTGATGATGAAAATAAAATTTTCATCATAAATATATTTTATTTATGATAAAAAATTTTCATCACTAATATGTACAGAAAAATAAAAATTTAAAAATTATAGATTATTTATGATAAAAATATTACATCATAAATACTTATATATTTATGATAAAAATTAATTTTCTATTAGAAATACTCTAGTATTTATAATAAAAAAATTTTATCGCTAATATTTGAAAAAAATAAAAAAATTTAAAAATTCAAAAATTATAGATTATTTATGATAAAAATATTACGTCGTAAATAATGAGTATTTATAATGAATAGTAAATTTTTCATCATAAATACTCTAGTATTTACAATGTAATATTTTCATCACTAATATATAAAAAAATAAAAAATTTAAAAAATTTAAAAATTATAAATTATTTATGATAAAAATTTAACATCATCAATAATCGAATATTGGTGATAATAACTCAATTTTTGTCATAAATACTCTATTATTTATGATTAAAAATTTTTCTCACTAATAAGTAAAAAAATAAAAAATTTAAAAATTTAAAAATTATAAATTATTTGCGATGAAACCTCCATTTTCATCATAAATAATATGTATTTGCGAGGAAACATATGTTTTTATCATCATTACAGCTTTCGAATAGGTTAGTGGATTATCATCCTAAATGATGTTGATCGAATTATCATTCTCAATGATAAAACTATATCTCAGAGGTGCTTGACGCACTCTATCCGACCTTTGAAGAGAAGGTATGTATTGTAGATGTACCTTATCCTTGAATACTTCTGATTGAGGATCTTCTTATTGTCCAACCACTGGTATTTTTGGATCAATTTTTTTAAGAAAGTGGCATACCTACTAACAAATATCTTTTGTTCAGTAGGATGGTAGAAGTAGTATCCATTAGTTTTTTTAAGATACCCTACAAATCTACACTTATCTGATCTAGCACTAAGCTTATGTCCAAAAATATTTTTGACATAAGCAGGACAGCCCCAAATCTTAAAATGTTTAAGATTAGGCTTTCTTTCCTTCTATATCTCATATGGTGTGCTTGCAACAGACTTCGAAGGCATTCTATTTAATATGTATGCGGTAGTTTCTAGGGCATATCCCCAGAAAGATATTGGAAGATCAGTGAAGCACATCAAGGATTGCACCATATTCATCAAAGTGCGATTTTTCTTTTCTGCCACACCATTTAACTGGGATGTATAAGGAGAGATCCATTCAGAGAGAATACCTTTACTTTTAAGATGATCAAAAAATTCACTGGATAAATATTCTCCTCCTCAATCAGATCGAAAAATCTTAATACTTTTTTTAGTTTGTTTCTCGACTATACTTTGATACTCCTTGAACTTATCAAAGGCTTCAAATTTATGTTTCATAAGATACACATATCCGAACCTTGATAGATCATCTATAAAGGTGATAAAATAGGAGTATCCTCCTCTAGCTTGAGTTGTCATCGGTCCACATATATCTATATATACTAGGGCTAACAACTCATTTGCCCTCTCTCCATGTCCAAAAAATAGAGTCTTGGTCATCTTATCCATGAGATAAGATTCACAAGTTTCCAATGATTCATAATCATACGGGTCAAAAAAATTTTTTTTTGTATAACTTGTTTATCCTCGACTCACTAATATGACTAAGGCGGTAATACTAGAGATATGTGATATTCATATCTTCTCTCTTTTTTTTAAAAAAATTTTTTCAATATAAAAAATATTTTTATTGAGTGTAAGAATTAAAAAAATATTATCAATATAACCACTGTCATAAAATTTATTAGAAAAAAAAAATGGAGCATCCATTTTTCATTGGCCTTATTTTATAACCTTGTTTTAATAACAAAAGTATAGAAATAATATTTCTAATGATCTTTGGCATGTAATAACAGTCTTTCAAATCTAAAATTTTATCCGAAGGCAAATCAAGTATATAGATTTCCATAGCCTCTACGCTAATGGACTCTCTACTTGTGCCATAGAGCTTGAGATCATCTCTTTTCAGACCTTTGATATTCTGTAGTCGCTGTAATGAATTACAAATATACGATCTACAAGCGGTATCTAATACTCAAGTATTAGAGTCTGAGTCACTCAATAAAAAATAAGACTGTATCATATACACACCTTTTGGTGCTACACTTACACCCTGCTTCAAACTTGCAAGATTATTCTTGCAATTATACTCCTAATTTTTAAATTTATTACAAAATGAATGGATAATATCCTTATAAACATCTTTTATCTTCTCATTATAATTGACCAATTTCAAGTCAGAAATATCCAAAACATCAGAGTTCTTCTCCAATACAAACCTAACTTATAAGTTCCTCAATCAATCTACATAGTTGAGATCGGTCAATATATTTTTATCTATGGTGTTATGAAGTAAAAATAAAGAAGTCATAACATAGACTTAAATCTACATAAATAAAGAACAATAATATAAGCAGACCACTCATGTTTGACATGCATAACTAGATGAAGATTTTTAAAACTAGTTATATCTCCTACTATTTTATCGGATGCCATAGTCCTTCCTATGGTAAATCAGAAACTCTAATCTGGTTTCTTAATGGAGTTGAGATCTTAATCCCTCATTGAAATCTTATGGATATCACAATAAATCTTAATGAGTTCAAAGGTAAGAAAATCTATTCAATTGCATCTCATGCAACTCTCAACATAATCTTTACCTCTAAAAATACTCATAGTCTTGTGGATATCACAACAAACTATAGTATTTTATAGTTAAATCAGATCTTTTATTTTCGTACAGTCATATTTGAAAAATACTACCCTTGTGGATATCACAACAAAGTAACATATCCAAAATATGCCGTAAAGCATCTAATATGCATCAAGATAAATTCTCATCAATCCCCATAGCAAACCTTGTGGATATCACAACAAACTTACTATAGTTTTTGACAGGATATTGATTAGGCATGAAGGAAGGCATATATAGTATTCAAAATACTGAGCTACCATCATTCAAGATTCAAACTAATTCAGTTGATAAAAAAAGTGTTAAGATTAGTGGAGGTCCCTCCGTTGCTTTTCTTAGACACCAATAATATTGGCCAGACCAGCAACGGAACCAATTAAATAACCACCGTATTTGAAACACTCCTTAGACACTAATTAATTAATTAATTTAAAAAAATAGATTAGCTACTGGTTCACAATACTATGACTTAATATAATTTTTATGAGGACTTTAATGGTCTCAAGCACATCCTAAATCAACCAATCACAATGATGCACTAATATAGTTGTATCTTAAAAATCATAATAACTAATCATAACATCCAATCATATCTCTAAGATATGAAAATATAATCATATAAAATGATTATAATTAAGTATTTCAAGCATATCACATATACATAAAATTTTAATAATATTCATGAATATAAAATACTCTTTTCACGGTTCTTCTTCTTAGGACATCACAGTGGCACCCCGATATGCCATAAGATTACCCTATGGAATAGAAAGAAAAGATCTTTGAACCTTACTTGCTCTTATGACCGGATGGTCTGATGATGAACCTCAATTAGAGTACTAAGCTACTAAGAAAATTTTATACATACATTATACATTTTATATTTAAAATATGTCTCTAAGACATACTAGGGTTTGGATGTTCAATCAGATTCAACCCATTATCTGACTTGAATCAAACTAAAACCCCATGCTTGATCACAATTAAAATAATAATTTAATCTTTGATTATATAAATCAAGGTAGGCTTTGATATCTCTATTGGGTTCTGATGGCACAGCGAAAGGGTTAGATGTTTAAAATTTCATTCAAAACATCCGATGTACCGAAAACCCTAATGCCCAGAAATCCTTAACTATATCAATCAAAATATAATTAAAATAAATTTAGGTCAGAAGAATACCTATAGTGCTAATCTAATTTTCATAAGGCATCTAAGTATCTACCCTCCAACTATAATTCACATAAAAATTAAACCAAAGACAGCGCTCCTTCTTCACCTTGCTTTAAGAGTTCTAGTCCTTAGAACTCGACTAGCCATCAATCGATCAGACCTTCCTTCAGACTTGAATCTGAACCTCTCAAGATAATCCACTAGACCTGACCATCTATTTTTAGACCTCTTAAACCCTTAGAGCTATTAGAATTAGGTTTATCTTAAAAGAACAAACCTTTGTCCTAAACCCTAGAGTTGTAAGAGAGGGAGAGAGGGAGTGGATAGGGGATGTAAGAATTGAATGATCAATCCTTCTACCATCCCCTATTTATAGTACAAGATGGGGCACCAATAGAGAAGGCATGCTTCATTTGAAAAGCCATATCAAGTCATCGTATCACTTATCTGAGAGTCTTTAAATAGAAGGACTCTTCAGAATGTGATACGTCGATTTCAGCCCTTTCACGTGCTAATGCCCAGAATGAGACGCAATTGGCATCTCTTCTCACCTTAGATCAGGTTAAAGTTTGCCATGTAACACATGATTCAAATGAAAAGGGTATGAACAAGTGTCGCCCCATTTGGATAAGTGTTTAAACCTGAGAAGGACTTTTAATCGGAGAGACATGCAAGTGCCTTCTCGCTATCGCACGCGCGCATGCCCAGAAAAGGGCATCAAAAGCAACCTTCCAATATTCAATTATTTTTTAGATTCTTATCATATGATCAATACTTAAAATTGATTCTTATGAAAAAAATTATCAGATAAAAAAGTCACTTAAGACTCCCTAAATAGAAGGAGTCTTCGCATCCCATTGTGCGTCCAAAAAACCTGTCGCACGCATAGCAATGCTCTAGGAATTTTTTTCATGCATAATTTGATGGATTTTTTGTACTTCAAATAGTATTCTAGGTGGTTTGTGATTTGATCTACTTGTCATAAAAAATAGAGACCCAAAGCAGAAGGACTCTTAGTCCTTCTGTATGCCAAAACCAAATAGCATGTGCGCTCTGCATATTTGCCCAAAAGTCCTCATTTTGGACTCTTGGTTTTTGGCATTAAGATAAGATGTGGCACCTCTTTTTTGGCTGCTTCTAGGTGGCTTGGCCTAACCCAAATGTCCACCAAATTGGGTTAGCAAATCAACAAGACATGAGATCAAATTGATCTCAAAAGGAACTAGGGTTTCCACACATGCTAGCATGCTTATCGAAATCTTGATTGAATCCAAAATTTCAGTCAACCTTTTTCAAAAGGGTCCTTGGTCAATTTCTATATGTGTGTGACCCATTGAGTTCCACATCTAGCCAGTAGTAGGCTCGGATGTAACTTGACGTAATTTGGTTAGACTTTAATCTAACCGATCTAGATCCAATCGAGCTAACCCGAGCTCAACAATTAGAACTCTTTCTAATTAACGATCGAATTAAATTCTTTAATTTGATCAGACCTACAAGTCAAGATTGACATCCAGTAATGTATCATTACTACCCAGAAGATATAAAATTTGGTAGAAATACCTAGTAGAAATATCAAATATACCCTTCAATGATAAGTTACCATGCAATACAATCCTTCGATCATCCCTGCACTTTGAATATATTCATGAGTATAGAATCATATCAAACTCAAGTATATATTCATATCAATTCTCAATTAACCAATGATGACTCCAATGAAGAAGCATTAGAAACTCTTTCTAATCTCCTTCCTACTTTTGGTCAAAAGATTTTGCCTGAGTCATATAGGAATGAGAATACACAAGATGCAATCTCCTCCTACCAGAAGTGATCGATTTCACATTGACCTACTCACAACCTTCATACACACTCTACCATATCTAGAACATCCCATATATGTCTTAATGCCATGCTTGAGTATGAACTAAAATATAGATTCATGTGCACAAGATTCCATGATGATCTCAGATCTAAAGATCACTTGTACAACTTTCACTTAGAGAACCATCTTTGACATGCAACTAAAGCTTTCATAAGATGTTCTCTTTCATTGAGTCAATTCAGTGGACTTATTTTCTAAATGAGCACCCACATCCTTATATATCCCACACAAGTGGCTAGTGAGATCTGCCACTTTCTCCATCGAGCATACATAAGAGGCGCCAGTCTATCCAGAATATTGATCTCTGACTTAATATTTCTACGATCAGAAATATTTAAGATTAGAATTTTAAGATTTTAGATCTCACCAGCATGACCCATTCATGTCTTATAAAATTATTATCCTAATCTTTGAGATTCATCATAATCTTGACATAATAAGATGCAGTTAATATGATGAATCAATCCTCATTTTATTATCAAATAATTAATATCATTACATGAGTTAGAAAATTATAAAGAAAAATTTCATCGAACACACTTGTGATTGACTTATAGGATACTCTTCTATCAAAATGGCAACAAATGAACTGATAGGAGATCACAATGAGGGCTGTCCAAATCTAAGATGAGGGACCTGAGCAAGATCAGATATTATCGATACAATAAATTGAGGCATCTAGCCAGAGATTGCCCACAACAAAAAGATCGAACAAGGGCTACTGCAGCAACTGTCAGTAGCAAGTCAGAGCATAATGTCCTAATCATATTTGATGAGGTATCTACTTCTTTTCAGCAGTGAATTTTAAATTCTGATGTACCTATCCTATATATTATAGAGAGGAGCTATTTGACTTCTTGGAGAGCAGTGAGGATACTGTTTATCTACCAGATAGATTGAACTGTACGATCAAAGGCATCGAGATGGTCAATTCGAAGACACATGATGGTGCAATGAGGGAGGTTCGATAAATATCCGATTTTATACAAAATCTTATCTCATTGAGCAAACTGAATTCGACCAGCTATAGATGGAGAGCCGATGGAGGAATCCTGAAGGTTTTGCACAACGATAGGATGATATTGAAGGAAAGAAAGAGGACGAGAGGATAATATTACTTAGCGGAGAGCATAGTACAAGGTGGAGCGTTAGGAGCCATGGAGGATCTAGAGTGAGGTGAAGCTTTAGGTGGAGGTGGATCAGACACAAGGCATGAGACTTGGGAGGATAAGAGGCGATATCATAGTATGAAGTTTCTATTGCTGCAGGAGGCTACACGGAGCAGGTCTCAGATTAGGAGGAGCATAGTATATGATAAAAATAGGATAGAGCAGCTTGGCTCGACTCCCATATTTGTCCATCCATGATCAGCAGTTATTTGCCCCATGGTACGGAGGCGAGAAGATCCAAAAGCTCTCAAAGTTAGGAGAAGATTGAATATCGAACCGAGATGGAGATTGTTGAGAAAAAAATCTCGAGATTCAATCTACAATAAGCCTAGAATGTGGTCTAGGATGACGAATGGAGTCCAATGAGTCCAAGAACAGTCCAAATGGAGTCCGAATGGAGAAGATATGCGTTAGAGAATCTGGGAGCAATTAGTACGACCCATGGGTCGTCAGAGGGGCCCATGGACTGGTGTAGGATGGTGGTGGAGTGGGCTAGGCCCAACGGTGGAGTAGGTGCATGGCCCAGCATGCAGGCACGGCCTAGCACGGGTGAGGCCCAGCATGCGCGAGTGCGGGTGAGGCCTTTATGGATTTTTCACCATGCTCCATGATGGACTGACGGTCCATGTGAGAGCGCATGGACAGAGCGACCATTTTTCCTGGGTTTTGTGCAGTCTATGGTGGATCGATGTTATTTTCTAGAGGATTTCTCTTGGTCTATGGGCTTCTCCATGGATTGACTGCGCAATCCAATGATTGTAATCAATGCCGGACATGGATCGGATGGTCCAGAGTTGATCAGGAGGTTCGGACATGTGGATGAGGCTTCATGAGATGCGATCGAATGGCCCAAGGACTAAAGCTGTCAAGACGGGCAAACCCACCCCAACCCACCCTGACTCACCTTTAAATGGGTCGAGGTGGGCTGGCCCGTTTAACTGGTGGGTTGAAAAAATTTCAATCTGACCCGACTCATCATGGGCCGAAGGTTAAATGGGCTAACCCATCAAAATTCTAAAAAAAATATATAAACAGTAATAACGAGAAATTATTAACATTATATTTTTATTGTGCAAGAATATATAGGAAGAAGCTAGAAATTAAACCTACATGCTTTCCAAACTACAGTTCGGGAAAACAATCATGATTTAAATTACAAGCTACAAAAAGTCAGAGCTTACTTCACTGTGAAGGGAAGAAGCTGTTGTTCCCCATTTCTCTGGTTATATTGCAAGTAAGGAATCCAAAAGCGCTAATGCTGAAGGAGGAAAATCCTTAAATGTCTCAACACAACAGTGTTGGTATTGGTTTTGAGGTGTGAAAATAGTTGCATGAGGCAACTTAGATTTCTTCCTGTACTCATCTGATGGTGATCCACATAGCTCGAAAATCTTGTGCGATTGCTCCATCTAAGAGTGGTTTAGCCATGAAGGATTAGATGAGGATGAAACTTGCTACAACCAACAACCATAGAGGAGGAGAAAAACTATTTTAATGATAAATAGATAAATATTTTTTTATCACTTCTATCCATCTACAAACGGACAATATACTAATGCTGTTTTTGGTTATAGAAAATATTGGACCAAAGGAAATAACAATGGAACAGAATAGAAAATAAAAAAGAAAAGAAAAGAAAAGAAAGTAAAGGGGATTTGGGTTTGGGGAAGGGATAAGGGAAGGGGATTTGGGTTTGGGCCCTTTGGGGTTGGGGATGACTAAGTTTGATATATATATATATATATATATATATATATATATATATATATATATATATATATATATGTATATATATATATATATATATGTATATATGTATATATATATATATATATGTATATATATATATATGTATATATATATATGTGTATATATATATATATATGTATATATATATATATATGTATATATATTTATATATATATATATGTATATATGTATATATATGTGTGTGTATATATATATATGTGTGTGTGTGTGTGTGTGTGTGTGTGTGTGTATATATATATATATATATATATATATATATCAAGAGGTGGGTCAGTCCATCCTGACCCGCCTCGATCCGCCAATCCAAACAGGGCAGATCATTTGATCCACTTCTAAACGGATTGCTAAAATATGAACCCAATCTGTCCCATTTATATAGTGGGATAGGCCAATCCGATGGGCGTAATTCAAATTGATAGCTCTACTAGGGACAAGCCGATTGTGATCTATCGGTTCAGATGCTAATTTGAGTTACAATCGAAAATCTATCTCCGATCAGGGCACAGATTCAGATCTTTAAGAGATCCTGTGGGCAATCGAGAAGTGGGGTGTGGTTCAGTAGATCCCTGAGCAGGAGCAGCAGATCGAGAGGAGCCGATAGAGAGCAAAAGTATAGGAGTGCTTCAAAAAGACTGATAGGCAATAGACAATGATCGTTCCAAGGGTTCAAAGGATCTCCTAGAGAGAGAACTTTTGTAAGTGAGAGCTTCTTGTTGAGAGAGAAAAATTGGTGTACGAGGGTTAAGAGTGTGATCTCCTCTTATAATTTTTTTTTCCTCATTATGAAGCTTGTATGTCCCATGGAGGCGAGCCTTTTGGCTGATCCACATATTTGATTATATTCTTATTCTATTTTTTTTTTCTGTTACAACGCATGGTACTGAATCCTGCACAACAAGACATCAAGGCATCCAATTTGGGCCTTTAAAACTACAAGATCGTCAAGGATTTACTTCAAGCGGTCATGCTGTCAACTGAGCAGGAGATCATTAGGATGTAGGGCTCTAGCTTCTATATCACCAATGCATAAAACTCATTTCTTCGGGTAAGTATCTTGGAGCTTCTTTCCTTTAGTCTTATCTCCAAGCTCTTTACTTTTAGTTTTGAGCCAAATTTTTGATTGAACTCCTCTTTTACTTTTCCTCAACATGTCCACCATGTGAACTACTCCATTAAGGCATTGAAGGTGGTGGGGCTCAAAGAAATGCTGAAAATAGTACACTAATAACTTGCACCTCAAGGTCGGCCTCCACTCTCCTCGAAGTGGTACCTAGGCTCAAATCCTAGCTAGACTTGAAACTAGCTAAGCAATCATGGGCTTAATGTGACCCTGCTTGGATCATGATTTCTTGGTGACAGCCCTCATCTTCTTCTAGGCTGCCCTATGAAGTATCTCGAGCTCATCCTATCTCATTACTTTGAAACTGAAGAAAGGATAGAAGATGTGTAATCAAATGAAATTAAAGAAAAATAGTTAAGAAGACATTACCTTAGGGATTGGTAGGATTTAGACCAACATTAAACAAAGTATACTCAGATGATAGCTCATGCAGAGGTGGAATGCTGCGCTAGAGCAGAACCTTCAAGGATTGATTGTCAGCATTTGAGAACCCTGGAGCTCAGTTCATCAACTTCCAAGGTTGGCCCTAGGAGATGTCAAACCACCAAAATTGCTTAGTATGTATAAAAAAGAACCTCTTATTCTGTCCATGGATGGAGAAATGAGAATCTTGGATGAGATGGTGTCCCTTTTGAGATGAGATATACCATCAATCTCTCTCTGTAGGGTACTTCTTCAATATGAAGCAATCTTGGAAGAGAGACATAGATGGGTTGATCTTAAGGAGAAAAAGAAGAGAATGGAAAGCAAATATCATCCTCCATGAGTTTGGAACGTGGGGGACTAGCACTAAAGTGAAGTGGTTGAAATTTAAAGAAAGATGGAGGATCGGCACTAAAGTGAACTATTTGACATTAAAGTGAAGTGGTAGGAAGTGTCAAGCAGGCTCTAAAGTCTCCACATATAGATTGGGCCAACTTGAAAGAGGGTCAGTGACCTTTCCCTCCACACCCATCAGTTCCAATCGGACTCCGAGAGGGGGGATGTAGTATTGATGGCAGATTACCTTCAGATCTTCATGGTTGAGGACCAATGCCATGTCCTAACCTCCGAATCCTTGGAAGGCGGCACTTGGGCTAAAGATAGGGCTCTATGACCTTAGGACAGCTCGCAGTCAGATGACCAACTCTCCACAGAGACACTCTGCCTTACTCATCCTCGATAGATTTGCTAGAGACAAGTGATAAATAGAAGAAAGGAAAGGGAAATCTAGCAAAACAAAAAAAAAAGGGACAAGGGTCAATATAACCTAGCCTAAGGTCAGGAGAGAGGTCAAAAAAGGACCAAGCAATCAAAAAATGAGGATTGTAAAATCACAATGATCCAATTGAACGTCACTAAGGAACGATCAGAAAAGATCATTGGAGCAACTTGTCAGAATCCCTTCGAATTTGCTGGAACTCAACCAGAAATCGCTGGAGCAGTAGCACCTCCCTGTAGTGAAATGGTTAAAGTGAAAAGTTTGTTATTGACTTTGATCAAGTGATGCTTCATCTAGATCCCTTTAGTCTCGCCACATGATAGCTCGATATTGGTTCAGCCAAGCTCCCATAGATCGCTACGACCAATGACTTAAATTGAGATAACACTTCATCTATCCAGCTCAGATCATGCCATGTGTCACCTAATAATTAATGTGCTAGTTAATCCTCAAAGTGTATTGATTGCAACCTCTAGAAGATTCAACTCGACTAATAAAGTGACCTTGACTAGGTTGGTCCTTTGACTCCCTTCATCTGACCTCTGAAACAAACCTAGACTTGAAAGTCAGGGGCAATTGATGTGAAGAATATTCTGCCCATCCTTAGTTCTTGCTGAGGAGAAGATAGATTGGAATGACATACCTCATCACCTTAAGAAAGGATGACCTAAAATGATAATCGTGCCAGCTTGCGATACTCAACAGCAATTATACTCTTGGGATCATTTTTCAATCTTAATCACATAGATAAGATATTTGAAATCATTGGACAACATGCTGGCTACAACATCTTATCCAAATCATGTGTTAACTGTGGGGCATAATCATCGAATATACAACCACTATAGAAATAGCCACTGCTCATCACGGAAATAGCCACCAACCTCCTTCTATAAATAGAGAGAGGCAGAGGATCCTAAAGTAAGCCTTTTGAAGCCTTCTGAGGAGCTTTGACATTGTTTTCCATTCTCTCTCTTATATATATTTTTTTCTATTATTTTTGAATTTTTATGAGCATCGAAGAGTCCTCTATCAAAAAAACTATAGTAAGAAGACTTTGTTATAATTCTAGCCTTTGCATCAAAAGCCTCAGTAGCTACACCGACCTTAGTCTAACCTCGAGAATTAAGAGCAACATAACTAATTACTATAGAACAAGTTATCAAAGTGTTTGCAAGGCACCTAGACTGTCGTATAGAAATTATAAATGAATTTTTCATTCTCAAAATATCCATTCCTCTTTTACGTGTACATCAGAAATGACTAATAGAGCACTATAAAATTAGCAGTAAGTAACATCAAATAGTCTAATAACTATATATATATATATATATATATATATATATATATATATATATATATATATATATATATATATATATATATATATATATATATATATATATATATATATGTTAACTTTTAGAGACACGTTAAGATGATTGTTATCATCCTAATAACACCAGTATATTATTGTTGGTGGTGTCATAATAAAATGATTATTTATAACAACATATTATAATACAACACAACCTTTATATGTTACATTAGAATGATCATAGTATTTTAGTGATTTGCTATGTTAATAATATATTATGTTCTACCATAACTATAATCTTTAACATATTATAATACATAATACACACACCAACACACACACACACACACACACATATAATATGAACAGTATAATGTGATTTCTAAATTTTTAAATTATATTTTCATGAAAAATATAATATCAGATAATACATGTTATAATAATTAATTCATATTTAATGTATCTGTTATAAGATGCATTAGCATATTATTTTATCTCTTTATGATGTAATAATATATCATTTTATAATAGATAAAATATATTAATACACAAATAAAAATCTAAGCCCTCTCAAATATGATCTTATCCTTTTTGGGGAATTTCGTTAGAATTGATGATATAATAGAGGAAAAATTATCATTAGCCCTCCCTATCTCTCCCTAATTTTCTTCTTGCTAGATAAGTATAAATGTTTGTTTTGTTGGATTTTTTTTATTGCGATGGAAAGGAAAGGAAAATGAACAACTCCAGCGAAAATGTTTGGCTTTTGCCTTTCTCTTGAAACATCTTTAGGCCAGTTTTCTCACTCCCTTCCTCGCTGATCAAAGTCATCTCACAAAGTTAAAAACTTTTTGGTAGGATAGTTGGATTATTTTCTTTACTATTGGATCAATTTGCAAATAAATACAACCTAAACCTAGATAAATCAACTGGTTCACACTCCAAAAGTCATATGGATAAAAAGCATATTGATGCTATTGCTGATGAAGGATAACATAGCTCAGGCTAGAATTGGGTCACGCTGAGTCACCTCCTCATCTGAACCCGGCTTAAAAAATGTTTTAGGCTTGTGACCCAGCCTAGGCCCAAAATTTCTTTCTAAATGCTCCCTAGAGTCTGATGTTCGGCCTACCCCAAACCCAGTCATGCATTGACCTGATAAGTCCATTTCGGTTGAAAGACTAGACTGACCTAAGTGGGCCTACTTGACACAAAATTCTTGGCCCGATTGGCCCCAATGCTCAATCCTAACAAAAGGAGTCCAATAGAAGATCTTAATAACAAATTCAGCTAGGATCGTGCCAAGTTCCAAGCTTGCGTTCAAGTTGTGCTCGAGCCTGAAGCTAGGCCAAGCATCGGTCTAAGAGAGGCTTGAAATCTATTTAGGCCCGATATTAAAACCCAAGCCCAACAGACGGATCCATGACTTCGCTTGAAGCTTGTTCGGCCCAGTTAGCCTCAGGAAGCCGTAGATCCATTTCCACCCTTAAAATGCAACGAGTCCGATACAATTTTGCACGATATACTTGGTACCATAAAACATTGACATTATGATCTTGTACATAATGATTGGTTGTCTAATTCAAGAACTTGATTGATTGTAGCAGCAGCCACGGTCATGTACATGATAGGGATTTGTGCAAGGTCGTCGTATTACATATTTTGAGAAACGTTGAACCCACAGAGGATGGAATCTTATCTCTTAGGAGATGAAAACCGCAATCATTATGTTGTCACTTGGTCTAGATCATATGCAACAAGGGTCTACTGGGTAATATTTGTTGAATCGTGCCAAAATATTTGGATAAAATTTACCGCAATGATGGGCCAGCCAAAGTCCAAATTGGATTTTCTGCCCATGCGACATCACAAGGAGACCGATAGGCTCTATTCTCCTACTTGATTTTTATATTTGATATTTGTTTATTCGCAGTTGTTTCTTTGGTGACGGAGGAATAATGGGTGAATAAAAAAGGATAGAGATGTACATATATTGCATACGGTTTTCATCATTTGTATATTTCGATATTCTTGTGGTATGTGATCTTTTTGCCAAATATGTGGTAGGTCAGTGAACAGAATATAAACTACAAAAGAGGTTTTATACTCTCCATCGTTTCAGTCATCTATTATTGATTGGTGGGACCAATATAAATAGGTATAGCTGTAGTGAAAAATGTTGATGGTTCTCTGTTGCTGTAAGGCTCAAAATTTGAAGTAGGACGAATCGAATCGAATGAGACTGGGCTGCAGCGATCCTTGCGATTCGATGGAAATTCCTCCAATCTACAAAATCAGTCAAAAAATCTGAAGAAGATCTTCCGGTTCTTGACCCTTCGATACTTAAATCAATTCGAGCCTTAAGAACAGAAGTGAAAAAGAGTAGGAGAGCAAGAGAGATCGAATGGAATTAGA
This sequence comes from Elaeis guineensis, assembly GCF_000442705.2. Lineage (NCBI taxonomy): Eukaryota > Viridiplantae > Streptophyta > Magnoliopsida > Arecales > Arecaceae > Elaeis > Elaeis guineensis. The sequence continues at coordinate 139,188,042 of NC_025996.2, read as the reverse complement.
GAAAGATCGGTTAGGAGCTAAGATTCTGGCCTAGCTTTCTACCAACAGAGTCTTTTCTAGTTTCAGAAAGCATGACTTATTGATAGAAGATCCCTAGCCCTCTATTTATAGAGGGGTTGAGAAGGCCGTTCTAGAGTTTGTTAGATGGTTAGAAGAGTTTGTTAGGCAGTTAGAGAGCCTCCTGTAAGTGAGCTGGTGTACAGTTGTGCATATAAACTCGACATGAGATCATACCTGATTATCTCTGCCAACTATATATGAGATCGTGGTTAGCTATGGCTTGGTTGCAGAAACCATCAGAGGCATTCGCAGAATGATTAAGTCCATCAATATAATAGTTCACTTCGGTAGATGATCAAGGTAAAATAGAGACTAGTCATAATAATTATCCCGGATATAAGAGGTACCGTGATTTAGGTCAGTAAATACCCAATCTGAATATTCCTTTATCAGTTGAGACTTATCATCTCGGACATAGAATACCAGGGGGTCTCTTATTCAAGTCGATAAAATACCAACCTGAATCTGCTTATCGATAAGTTGATCTGTTGTAACTTGGTACTTTGAGATTGATATCTCTTTGATCTCATATGATGATAATATATATCTTAGGACTCGTTTAGTGCACCAATACTTTGCCCCCCACTTCCTATGTTCGAAGTGATAATTCACTACAACAAAATAAGTTATTAGCAATGAAAAATTTTCATCACTAATAATATATTTTCATCACTACTAGTTATTAGCGATAAAATTTTCATCTCGCTAATACTTCATCGCAAATAATCACATCGTTGATAATATTTTACGACGAAAATAATATTTTATCATTAATAACGTTTATTTACGATGAATAATTCTCATCATTAAAATATTTTTGATAAAAAAATTTAATCATAAAAAAAATATTTATGACAAATTATAACGTCGCTAATAAATAAAAAATTAATAGCGATGAAAATATTTTCGTCGCTATTAATTTAATTAAATTTTTTCTGAAATAAAATTTTTAAAAATTTTTGGCAATGAAAAATTTGCATTGCAAATAACATTTCTTGCAACAAAATTTTTTCGTTGCTATTAATTTAATAACATATTTTTTAAAAATTAAATTTAAATAATATTAATGATGTAAAACTTACGTTGTAAATACAACAATTTTTGATGAAAATTTTCATCACTAATAATTATTTGCTACGAATAAATTTTTGTCACTATTAATTTTATATAAAATTTTAATAATTTTATATTTATTAAAAAATTAAATTATCATATTAAAATATTTTTGGTGACCAATATTTCATCAAAAATAATTCCATCGTTAATAATTTAAACATATTTTTTTAAAAAAATAATTTATGAATATATATTTTTAATTTATATTTATAATATTTTTTATAAATAAAAAATAAAAAATAAAAAAAATTTACATAATAAACTCATAAATAAATTTATTATTTTATTATATTAAATTAAAATTATAAGAAGTTTGAAATAAAAATAAAAAAATATATAAGAAGCCGTCAAGTGTCGGCATCTGGAGGAGCTAAGGAAGGAGAGCGCTCGAAAGAGCTCGGACCGATCTGCTACTGCCTTATAAGCTATATCATCTGCTCTATCTATGCCATCTACTCCATCATCTAGATCTGGAGCTGCTGATATTCGTTGACACGTGCAATCAACTCCTGAGCTCACTGTCAATCCTTGGCAGCCTGTCTTTGCACCTCCATCAGTTGAGCCTCGTATGTAGAATAGATATCAGTCCTAGATGAGTGTGAGGATGAGAGAGCAGTGATCCCATACTAGGACTCCTAACATAATAAGATTTCATACCAAGTATTTGATCACAGATCTCATTATTTATAGGTGCGGTCGAGCCTTCAGAGGTAGGCTGAGATCTCATATCTGTCATACGGTTCTGAAAATTAAAATTATAGCTATTTTAATTTTATAATAAAATCAGACTATGAATGAAAAAATAATTAAAAAATTTTATAAAGAGCTCCTGGCTCCCCGTCATCCACTCTCCTGATCGTCGCTTGGTCGGTCTGTTGGTAGATATCAATCCTACCAGGAAGCTCGCCACTCTCAGTATCTCTCTGCAATTTAAGAATAATTAATTAAATTTTTTTTAAATAAATAAAGAATTATATGCTAATTAAAAATTAAAAATTATCTACCATGTGCTTCATGTGACAAGCGAATGACCTCGAACCCCCATAATGCGGTACAATCTGTCTCATCTAATTCATGACGTTCTGGGCAAATCTTCTCTGTAGAGTTACCAGTTAAATTAGTAGATAACAAATTTAATTTAAAAATAAATGATTCAATCATTAAACTCTAAAAAAAAAATTTAGATGTGTAACCTGATATACCAGATCCTCGTAATGCCGGCATATGATAGTCTAATCATCCATAATGATACTGTCATAGGGCTACTGCCGCGCTGCCTCCTCCCCATGATCCTGCACCACATGGTACCAATGCTGATGCATGTGATGGCGATAATCCTTAAAATACAATGACAAATGAGTATCCACGGCTCGCCGCATGTGATCCTCCTCAAAATCAATGATGTCGAATATACCCTGCCAATAACAAATATTAGAAGAATACTATGCAAATTAAATATTCACAATATAATTTATTTTACCTATAAGTGGATATAAAAAATCTCTCTCTGAGCTGGTAGAACGTGACGCCAATCGAAGAGCATACAGGGGCATAGCTGCGGTATATGATGCCCAGCTCAGTCTGCCATGGCTCGCACCATCTTCTAATGGGCTAGGTATAGCCGGCTGGTATCTCGATACAGAGACACTGTCCCAGATGCTCGCATCTCCAATGCTCTAGAGAGAGTTTCTTCAATGGATCTCGCCCTCGTCTCACTACTGATGAAGACTGGCCTGAAACAACAATAAATAAATTATTAGTATGATAGCTATCCAAATAAAAGAATCAAATTTTATTATATAAAAAGTATAATAATACCATTGGGATCCACCTCATTAGGATCTGCCGGTGTAGGACCCTCTAGCAATGGAGCCGGTGCGGTAATGGAGATCAGTGAAGGAGCCTCAACCTCTGGGGTAGACTGTAAACGCGAACATCATCGTCTGTCTCTAGATGCCATATCTGTAATTTTTGATATATAAATTAATATAATATTAAATAATAATAATAAATAAATTATATTCTAATGAATACAATTATATCGCATACCGTTATTGCAAAAGAAGATTGAACGAAGAATATAGATCTATTCATCAATATTCGTATCTTTCTCAATATGTAGATCCTCCTCTGAATCACAATAATCGATATATGTATCATCTTCTATCTCATCATCATTTATGAATTGATTAAATATAAAATTAGCTTCAATTTTGTTGGACGGTAGATCAGCCCTATTCAAAGGTGCCGTTATAAGTTCTTCATCAATAAAAAGCTTGGCTAATATTTGTTCTTCTTGCTGAAAAGCTTCCTCTTCCTGTAAATCCGAATTTTCATCCATCTCTAATCGGATTGCTATATCATATACATCTCTAAGTGTTATTTTTTGTACAACATGTCACTTACCTCGATACTTTAGATCCTTCAAATATATTACTTGTTTCGCTTGAGTTTCTAATATATACGAAAAACGACGGGATGCATTATATTAGTGGAACAAAAAATAATTAATCAAATAATTAAATAATTTCTGTAGTAACACTAAAAAATTTATGCAAAAAATATAATTAAATAAATAATTAATCAAATAATTAAATAATTTTATTAATCAAATAAATTTTTTCCCAACCCCATCTCCACTGGCCGCCTCCCCAGGCCCATCTCCTTTGGCAGCTGGCAGGCCCCCCTCCCTGGTCCCATCTCCATCATCGCCGGCCATCCCCTCCCCAGCCCCATCTCCGTCGCCGTCGGCCACCCCCTCCTCAACCCTATCTCTGCTGGCCGACACCCACCCTGGCCCCATCTCCCCTGGCTGCCCCATCCCCAGCCCCATCTCCATCAGTAGGCCCCCTCCCCGGTCCTATCTCCTTCGGCTGCCGGCAGGCCCTGTCCTCGGCCCCGTCTCTGCTGGCAGGCCCCCTCCCCGACCCCATCTCCTTTTTTTTCTTTCTTGTTTTTCTTTTTCTTTTTCTTTTCCCCGCCACCTTTCTCTTTTTCCTTGCTCCCTCCCTGCCGCCGTCCCCTCCCTGCCGCCGCCCTTTAGCCGGCCCTGCCTCTCCCGACCGCCAGTCGCCCCCTCTCCAGCCCCATCTCCACCGACCGACACCCTCTCCGACCCCATCTCCCTTGGCTGCCCCATCTCCACCGGCCGACACCCTCCCCGACCCTGTCTTCTCCGATCGCCAGCGGCCTTGTCCCCGACCCCGTCTCCGTCGGTAGGCCCCCCCTCAAGTCCCATCTCCCCCGACCGTCGGCTGCCCCCTCCCTGACCCCATCTCCATTGGCCGACACCCTCCCCGACTTCGGCTTCGTCTTCGTTGCCACCGGCCACCCCCTCCCCAGCCCTGTCTTTTTTTTTCTTTTTTTTCTTTCTTTTTTTCTTTTTTTTTTTCTTTTCTTTTTTCTTTTTTGCCCCCCTTTCTCTCTTCCCTTCCTCCCTCCCCGCCACCCCCTCCCCGGCCCCGTCTCCCCCAACCGTCGGTCACCCCTCCCCGGCCCCATCTCTGTCAGCCGACACCTTCCTCGATGATGAAGACAGGGCCGCCAGCCGCCCCCTCCTTGGCCCATCCCCCACTGGCCACATCCCGCACCAAACCCTCCCCGATCCCCATCTCCGGCCCCACACCCCATCCCCACCGACCCGGTCTCAATCGTCACCCGCCCCGTCTCCACTGCCGCTGGCTGACCACTCTCTAGCCCCCTGATAGCCTGATCAACACCAAAAAAAAAAGAAAAAATATTGAAATAGTTACCTCCAACGGACGTGGACGGCGGGAAGCGATGGTGGCGGAGGGCGAGAAGCGATGGTGGTGGAGGGCGGGAAGCGACGGCGGCGGCGGACGCGAACAGCGGCAGATGTGGTGGCGGGAAGTGATGGACGAGAGAGGGTGAGAGTAGAGAGGGGGAGGGGGAAATTCTGATTTCGCGTGAAATGGATGCGGATGGTGACAGACGTAGTGGCGGATGCGACGGATGGGATGGGGGGAAGAGCAGTGAGGGGGAGGGGGGACTCAGATTTCATGTGAAATGGGGGGAGGGGAGGAGAAGAAGGGTTTCGCACGAATAGACATGATGTGACGTGAACTATTAGCGATACAAATTTTCATCGCTAATAAATTTATTAGCGACAAAAATTAAATTTTCATCGTTAATAATTCAAAAAAAATTTCTTCGATAAAAAAATTTCTCACCAAAAAAATTATTTGCGATGAAAAAATTTTTATCGTTAATAACCCTATTAACGATAGAAATTCAGTTTTTGTCGCAAATAATTTTCGTCAAAAAATTTTTTTCCCATTTTCTCACTAAAAAATTTTTTCACCCAAAAAAAATCATTTGCGATGAAAAATATTTCATTGTTAATTACCTTATTAGCGATGAAAAATCATTCCTAATGAAAAAAAATTACCCCAATTTTCTAAAAAATTTATGATGAAAATAAAATATTTCATCATTAATTATCTTATTAGCAACAAAAAATAATTTTCATCACTAATTATTTTCTACAAAAAAAAATTGGATAGGCATTATTTTACTATTTATATATATATATTTTTTAAAAAATAATCCATTATATAATCTAGAACCCGCACATAATGTAGGGGCTCAAAATTAGTTAATAAATATATTAGATCTCAACCAAGTTTCCTCTAATCTCTAGTCTTAAAATTTTTTTAAATAAATAGTAATGATAAATAATATTTATTGTAGTTGAGCATGTGCACAGAGGGTATTATTTTTGTAATTTGAAAAGGATATATGATTTTATGGGGTATAATTTTCTCTTTTCCTCAAGCACGAATAAACTAGAAAAGATATTAATTTATTTTTACATATTTATTTTTATATTAAATCCAAGTTTCAAGCCTTTTTTTCTCTAACTTATGCAACACATATCCACCCTATTATGTCAACTCCAATCCTTAATAAATCGGCATTGCATATAGATAATATGTGTGCATGTGTAAAATTATAAGTGTGGTTATAAATTATTTTTTCTTTTGAAAAAAAAATAGATGAGAAGATTATAGCCATCCAAAGTACCTTTGCATCTCATGTGCGATGTCATCTCAAAAAATTCTAGTTTATACAATGTTGAGCTAAAAGAATATAGAGACAAATATTTTATGTCATGGATACATCTAAAAAATTTAGATTTAATATCAAAAAGAGTCAAAATATAAGTCAAACAAATAAGTTATTCATATTTAATATATGGGCTATACTATCATATTCTATTCATTTCAATATTTTTTTGTTACTGAAACTTGTTTCATTTAATACTATGAAAAGTATACTTTTATAGCATCAACTATAGTTTGAGTTAAAAGTATTTGATTACTTGAGTACAACTCATTTCAGTTTTTATCAGTCCAAGTCATTCTAAGTATTTTTGAATCTGGATCATCAGGTTGGGAACTAACTTTGGTTCTTTGAGATAACCAAATGCTTAAAATTATTTTTCTTGCCTTCTAATTAAACTTAGAATAATTTATGGATAACTAAATATTTTAAAAAATACTAATTTATTATAAAAAATTATGATAAATATTATTATTTTAGACAGTCCATAGAACCAATAATCTATACAAAATTAAGCAATAAGATAGATTCAAAAAAACTTAAAGATGAAAAGTATTATCATAAATAATTTTTATATTTTTTAATTTTTTTATTTTTTTAAAAATATTAACGATGAAAATATTTTTATCTTAAATAATTGACTATTTATGATGAAAAAAAATTATTACTAATAATCTATGATTTTTGAATTTTTAATTTTTTTTATTTTTTAAAATATTAATGATGAAAATTTTTATCATAAATAGATGACTATGTGCGTAAAAATTCAAGTTCCATCACAAATAAGAATAATTTATGACATAATATTTTTATTGCAACTAATTTATAATTTTTAAATTTTTAAAACTTTTTAAATATTAGTGATGAAAATTTTTATCGTAAATAGTCGAGTATTGATGATGGAAAGTAGATTTTTATCGTAAATACTCTCCTATTTATGATGAAAAATTTTTATCGCTACTAATCTATAATTTTTGAATTTTTAAAATTTTTTATTTTTTATATATTAATGATGAAAAATTTTTATCATAAATAATTATATATTTATGATGAAAATTTTTTTATTATAAACACTAAATTATTTAGAATATAATATTTTCATCGTAAATAAACTGTAATATTTAGATTTTTAAAATAATAACTATTTATGATGAAAAATTATTTTTTGTCATTAATACTTGACTGTTTGAGATAAATTTTTTATCATAAATAATCTTTAATTTTTAATTTTTTAAAATTTTTTATTTTTTAAATTATTATTGATGAAAAACTTTTATCATAAATATGGATATATTTGTAATGAAAATTTAGTTTGCATCAAAAATACTAATTATACTTATGATAAAAATTTTTATCATAAATAATTTATAATTTTTAAATTTTTTATTTTTATTCAAATATTAATGATGAAAAATTTTCATCATAAATAACCCATATTTATGATAGAAAATATATTTTTTATCATAAATACTTGTACTATTTATGATGAAAAAGTTTTCATCATTAATATTTGAAAATTTAAAAATAAAATAAATATTTTATTATTTATGATGAAAATAATCATCATAAATAATTTTTATTTATGATGAAATTATTTTCATCACAAATATGATGCTATTCATGATGAAAATAAGTTTTTACCATAAATATTTTATTATTAATGATAAATTTATTTTTTCATCATAAATAGTCTTATTGGTGACTAAAATATTTCTGTCATAAATATTTTCATCACAAAAAGCTATTTTCTTGTAGTGATTTTTTGATCGGACTACGAAGTAGAAGTATCTTCATATTTACTCTATAGGTTGGGTTTTCACCAGTTTGGGAGATGTTTGCCATTGAGATTGTATTTTATCGATCAAAAAATTTTATCTTCATACTTGCTTTTTAGTCTAATTTTTATTGATCAAGAAATCTTATCTTCATATTTATCGTTTGGCCTGATTTTTATCGGTTAGGAGATTTTATTTTCATATTTGCTTTTTGATCCAATTTTTACAAGTTAGGAGATCTTATTTTTATATTTACCTTTTGGTCCAATTTTTATTGATCAGGAGATCCTATCTTCATATTTATTTTTTGATTCGATTTTTATCGGTCAGAAGATCTTATCTCCATACTTATCTTTTAGTTTAATTTTTATCGATCAGAAGATCTTATCTCCATACTTGCTTTTTTATCTGATTTTTACTAGCCAGGAGATCTTATCTTCATATTTACCTTCTATCTCGATGTTTATCGATCAGGAGATCTTATCTCCATATTTATTTTTTAGTTTGATTTTTATCGATCAGATCTTATCTCCATACTTATCTTTTGGTTTGATTTTTATCAATCAGGAGATCTTATTTCTATATTTGCTTTCTGATTCAATTTTTTATCGACCAAAAGATCTTATCTCCATACTTGCTTTTTGACTCAATTTTTATCGGTCAGAAGATCTTATCTCCGTATTTATTTTTTGATTTAATTTTTATTGATCAAAAAATCTTATCTACATATTTGCTTTTTTATTCAATTTTTATCGATCAAGAGATCTTATCTCTATATTTATCTTTTGGTTTGATTTTTTATTGATTAGAAGATCTTATCTCCATACTTACTTTTTGGCTCGATTTTCATCGGCTAGGAGATCTTATCTCCATATTTATTTTTTGATTCGATTTTTATCGATCAAGAGATCTTATCTCCATATTTACTTTTTGATCCAATTTTTATCGATTAAGAGATTTTATCTCTATATTTATTTTTTGGTCCAATTTTTATCGATCAGGAGATCTTATCTCCTTACTTGCTTTTTGATCAGATTTTCACTGGTCAGAAGATCTTATCTCCATGTTTACCTTTTTGATATGATTTTTCATCGATCAAAAGATCTTATCTTTGTATTTATTTTTTGACTCGATTTTCACTGATCAGGAGATCTTATCTCCATATTTTATCTTCAAGTTTTTCAGACTGATATTGTCATCACCTAGAGTAAATGCATCGAGCCTCGAGAATATCAAAATTAATTATTTGATCAAAAAATGAAGAAATGATTCATCATATCTTTTCACCATAATTGCCTGAAAAGATATTTTTGAAAATATCCAATGAGGGTGTGCCAAATGTTGACATCAGAATGTCCATCAGCTCGACCACGGATCAGACTGTCATGACAGCACCTGAAGGGGGTATGCCTGACCGCCACCTGACAAGGATGCTGGATTGGTGCCATGTGTCATAAATTGGCTATGAGGTCAGTCAATTTGGGTCGTTAGTTTGCTTATAAAAGGTCTTTGCCCCCTGTCACTGTTCATTTCCACTGTTTTTTCTATGGAGACTCTGTCAAATTTTTTTTTCTCTCGAAGTCTTCCTACCTTCAACATCTATCAAAGAGAGGCCATCAGAGAGACTTTGTCAAAATTAGAGAAGAAGGACCATTTTTCTCATCTTTGAGAGGGGTTTCGTCTACCAGCTTTAGGTATTGACCCTCTCATCCTAATTTCATTTGAGTTGCCGAATAGCTTTCTTTTGCTCCTTTCTTCACTTTACACTTCTTCCCATTTGGTCCCTTTCATCTGCCTTTGAAAAACCTTTTAAATAGAATATGCTTACTAGAGGGAGAAAGGGGAAGAGAATTGCAGATAACCTTTAGATTGGGTCGATTCAGCCCCTATTGGCTATTGAGGTAGAGAATTCACCTCAAGAGAACCTTGATATTGGTCCCATAGGTGAAGGGTGTTCGGACCATAGTATAGAATCTCCTATATGTAGTCTCACAGACTATCTCGACCTTGAAACGGAGGGATCAATTTTGATTGAGGAGCATCTCATAAACCTTAGAGAAAAATGTGATGTGCCCAACGAGTATGAGATATTGGTGCCGGGTTTGGAAGATCGAGTTTCTGAGCCCCCTGACCTTCTATGGTGAAGCCCTCCGATCTTATCTGTGATTTTCATTACACCATTTTTTCAGTAATATTTTTGATTTCTATAGGGTTCATCCTATTTAGATAACTTTGAATGTCATTAGGATGATCATAGTATTTATAATTATGTGTAAATTTCTTCATATGAAACTTAGAATCTCCTTGTTTAGATCTCTGGTCCTTTTGAAAGGGCATATGAGTGAGAGGGGTTGGTGGTACTTCTCACATCAAAAAAATTATAAATTTAGATCTAGTCTTTCTTCTTCAATTCATGGCTGGAAAGGCCATTTCTTCTTTATCCAGACTCCCATTCCGTAGGATTTTAGGACTTTCTTGGGGCGTCCGGATATCAGGCATAATTTCAATGATGAAATTCTCTTAAAAAATAAGGTGACTCATTTAGCCATGATTACCATCAGAGTACCCAAGCTATCTTTCCTGATTACTAATCAAGCATTGTATGATGCTGGCATCAATCTGTACTCTCCCCAGGATAAGATCGAAGTATTTTCTCCTGCCTTGCTTTCTTTCTTTTGTATCATATATCTTTTCTTAATTGCATAACTCTCTTGATGCAGGAATGAATTTTAATCCGAACAGAGTGGAGGGGAGGAAAAGAAAGGACTAACTAAAGCCATCTAACATTGATCCTGCACCAAAAAGAACCAAAGATGCAAATCCTATTCCTGCCCGGGCACCATCTCGATCTTTTGCCATCCCTTCTCTAGCTAGTTTGAGGAGAAAAGATACTCCTCGAGGTCCCTAAAATACTCTTTGAGGGGTATCAATCGAGCCTCCACCTTGTCTATCAATCGAGATGAGAAAAAAAGATAATAACCGGCCTTTGCCCCTTCTCAAGGATCAAGAATGCAAGCCAACCACCGCCCTGTCCACTTTGGCTGAGGGAGATGCCGTGGAACAGATGTCTCTTTTAGAATTTGGGTCGTGATCTTCTTGAATCGGTGCTTCCAATCGTTAACTTGGAGGCCCATCGGAAGAACAAATTGGAGGAGACTGCTAATCACGCTTTCGAGCATCTCATGCATGTGAGTCTCCTCACCACTTCTTCTATTTTATTTTTCTCCTCTTTTTCTTTTTTGTCGGTGAGTGATCGAGTTGAATCTTTGCCTCACAGTGTGCTGTCGATCTCAAGGTCATGTATGAAAATATGGCCTATTTACTGACAAATAACGAAGCCATGGATGCCAACCTACTAATTCTCCAAGAGAAGGAGTCCGAACTCGTGGCAGGGCTCAAAAATCAACTTAACGAGAAGTTAAAGTTGCTGAAGGAGAAGAATCAAAATCTTTTGGATCTTCAACAAAAATATAATAAATAAGAGAGGAAGGTTTTCGAGCTATACATCCAAGTCGAGGAGAACAAAGAACTGAAGTTGATGCTTCAAGAGGTGGAGAAGGCTAATGAAGCTCATGGAAAAGCTGTTGAAGCACTTAAAAAGTAGCTCAAATAGGAGCAAGATAAGGTAACAAGGACAGTCGAGTTATATGATACTTTCGAAGAATTCGAAGAGGAGGGCTCAAAAAGTTCTGAAGGGGCATGTGACTATACATTCAATCAATGCCGAAATCTGATTAGAAGATTGTACCTCAAGATGGACCTTTCCAAAGGGACCCCAAAAATTGCTATTGAGATGGACATAAAGGGGGAGTTGCCTGTTGAAGGGGCTATGGACCCCATCGAGGAATCGATCCAGATGTTGACTAAAGCAAATGTACCCGAGGCCATTGTTGTGACGTCCATAACTATCATGCCTCTTGCTACAATCGAGACTTTAAAGGCCACTAAGGGGCCAGAGCTTGCCATGATCACAGAGCCCACTACTGTCGCCGCTGAGGTTGCTAAAGAGCCATAGCAGATTAAAAAGGAACCAACATAGAAAAATTTCAATAGTCCAGTAGATATCTTATAATTTTTTTTTTTTGAAATGCATAGACCCGATAGGGTCTTTTTAATCTGTAATGACCAACTGAGGGTCTTTCTTTTTCCAAATGCAATGACCTTGTAGGGGTCTTTTCTTTTGTATTTGCTTTTTATATCAATGAAGGAGACATGATCTCATGTGCCATGATACGATGTGTATGCTTCTATTATTTGGCAAATTTGATAACTTGCTAAAATAAAATAATGGCATACATCTAATAGTTCAACAAAACTAAAAGTTTTGATGATTTAAATCTTAACAGTCATCAACTAATAAAAGGTCAAGGTTTAGACGTACCATGTATGGCCTTGATTAGATCAGGCTCAAGATTCGATCCAGAGATCAACATTTTCGAAAGAATCTAAAGACAATCTTATTCCAGAGATCAATATAATATCATACCGGTTTGAGACTGGTGTAAGATCACTTTGGTCTTGTGGCCGGCATAAGACTTGATGGTTGATGGGGGGATCATGCCCTTCGGTGTTGTACCAGACCAAAATTCAGAGTAATATCTGCATCCTTCGGGGCCATATCGGACTAAAATTCAGAGTAATATTTGCATCCTTTGAAATCATATCAGACTGAAATCCAAATCGATACTTACACCCTTCGAGGCTATACCGGATTGAAATTTGAATTAATACTTGCGCCCTTTGAGGCTGTATCGACTAAAATCTAAATCAATATTTATACCCTTCGGGGCTTTACCGGATTGAAATTTGGATTAATATTTGTGTCCTTCGAAGCTTTATCAAACTAAAATCTGAATTAATATTTACGCTCTTCGAAGCTGTACCAAACTAAAATCTAGATTAGTATTTGTGCCCTTCAAGATTTTATCAGACTGAAATCTGGATTAATATTTGTGCCCTTGAGACTTTATCAGATTAAAATTTGGTTTAATATTTGTACCCTTTGAGGTTTTATCGAACTGAAATCTAGATTAAAATTTGTGCCTTCAGAGCTTTACCAAACTGAAATTTAGATTAATATTTGTGCCCTTTGGGGCTTTACTGGATCGAAATTTGGATTAATATTTATGTCCTTTGGGATTTTACTGGACTGAAATTTGAATTAATATTTATACCTTTCAGAGCTTTATTAGACTAAAATTTGGATTAATATTTGTGCCTTTTGGGACTTTATTGGATTAAAATCTGAGTTAATATTTGTGCCCTTCGGGGCTTTTTTGGATTGAAATTCAGATTAATATTTATACCCTTCAGAGCTTTACTAGATTAAAATCTGGATTAATATTTATGCCCTTTAGGACTTTGCCAGACTAAAACTTGGATTAATATTTGTACCCTTCGGGGCTTTATCGGACTGAAGTTTGGATTAATATTTGTGCCCTTGAAAACTTTATCGGATTGAAATCTGGATTAATATTTATGCCCTTCGAGGCTTTACTGGATTGACATCCGATTTAATATTTATATCCTTCGGGGCTTTACCAATTCAGAGATTAGATTTAGGAGATCTTATCTCCATTCATGCCTCTTGGGGCTTCATCAATTTGAGGATTGAATCTCGATAAAAGAAAAAATATGATACGAGAAAGGGCTCATTAGAGTATTTTCATTGATAATATTTTTTAAAATTTTTAAAATTTCAAGTACGAAGAATAACAGATTTATTTAAATTCTCAATTCTATAAGCTCTTGAGCAAATTATATCGGTGATTCGACAAGGTCCTTCCCAATTAGGAGCTAGTTTGCCTTGTTTAGTAGGCTTTGAAACTTTTGCTCATTTTAGGATGAGATCATCCTTCTGAAATGACTTTGATTTTATCCAAATATTATAATACTTAGCAATTCTCTATTTATAGGCCACCATTCTAATATAGACTTGTTCTCTCACTTCATCAAGAAGTCTAGGTTGGTCTTCAATCGATCAAAATTGATTGTCTCATAAAAATTTCTAACTCTATCAGATGATAGGCCAATCTTAACTAGAATCACAGCTTCAGTCTCATAGGTAAGCCTGAAAAGAGTTTTTTCTGTCAAAATTGGATACGTGGTTCGGTATACCCATAACATACTGTGCAGCTCTTCAACCCACAATCCTTTTGCTTCAGCAAGCCTTATCTTCAAACATTGAAGGATAGTTCTATTGGTTATTTTAGTTTTACCATTTGACTGTGGATACCCAACAGAAGTGAGTCGGTGATCAATATGAAGCTTGGAGCAAAATTTTCTAAACTTGAGATTGTCAAACTATCGATCATTATCGGTGATGATGATCTAAGGTAAACTAAACTGACATATTATAGATTTTCAGACAAAATTCTGCATCTTTTCTTTATGATTTGGACTAAAGGTTCAGCCTCTATCCATTTTGTAAAATAATCAATGATGACCATCAGAAATTTTCTTTAGCTTATCGCTACTGGAAAATGCCTCAGTATATCCATCCCCCAAATTGCAAAGGGCCAAAGGGCGATAATAGAAATAAACTCAGAAGCAAGTTGATATTGGATGTTAGCATACCTCTAGTATTAATCGCACTTATTGATAAAATCAGCTGCATCTTTTTGAATAGTTGATCAGTAGTAATCTTATCGGATTACTTTGTAAGTAAGTGATCTGCCCTCTAGATGATTTTTACATATCCCTTCATATACTTCTCAAAGCACGTAGTCAGCTTCAAACGGTGTTAGGCACCAGAGTAAAAAAAGAAAATAAAACTTTTTATATAGATGACCCTCTTGAAGAACGTACGATGGGGCTTGTCTTTTAATACTTCTAGCCTCGATCGGATCATTGGACAGAATTTTTTTAGATATATAATCTACGAGGGGATCAATCCAACTTGACTCATAACTGATCTGAAATATAGAGAACACCTCTATACTAGGCCTATCCAATAGTTCAATCATTACCTTCTAATTTAGTTCGAAAAAATCTAAAGTGGTGAGGTGCGATAGAGTGTCAGCCTGGATATTTTTCGGTCTTGAAATTTGGAGCACTTCAAACTCTTCAAAATCTTTGGATAGCTCCCAGATATTCTGTAGATAACGAGCCATTATGGAATCCTTAGCTTCAAATTGACCTCGTACTTGACTGACGACAAGCTGTAAGTCGATAAAAATCTTTAACTTTTTGACCCTGAGTTCTTTTACCATATTGAGACCCATCATTAGGACTTCATATTCAATACCATTATTGGAAGTGTTAAAATTGAACCTTAGGGCCTGCTCAGTTACGAATCCTTGAGGACTAGCCAGAATCAAGCCGGCACCACTTTCTTGAAAATTCGAGTCTCCATCCACACATAGGATCCAAAATGAATCATCAATTTTAGGACTCACTGGGATTGATCCATCATCAGAGATAGTGCACTCTGTAATAAAATCAGCTAGTACTTGACCTTTAACTGCAGTTCGAAGTCGGTAGTAGATATCAAATTCACTGAGTTCAATAGTCCATTTAGCGATCCGACCTGAAGAATCAACTCTTTGTAATATTAATTTGAGCGGCTGGTTTGTTAATATTGCGACGATATGAGTTTGGAAGTAAGGTCTGAGCCTCCGGACTGCCATGGTCAAAGCATATATTATCTTTTCAATCTTTTTATACTGAATTTTTATGTCTCGCAATAATTTACTGGTGTAGTAGATAGACCTTTGAATGCCCATTTCTTTCTAGATAAGAACCGAACTGACTTCATAGGATGAACAGAAATATACATATATAGTTCTTCACCTTCAACCGACTTAGAAAGAAGAGGCGGAGAGCTAAGATATTTCTTAAGATCTTCAAAAGCAGTCTGGCATTCTTTTGTCCAACTAAAATTTTTGATATTTTTTAATATTTTAAAGAATGAAAGATATTTTTTAGCTGATCTGAAAATAAATCGACTAAGGACTGCCACCTATCCAGTAAGCTACTAGATTTCTTTGATGGAGGTCGGGCACTTTATTTTCAGTAGTGCTCAAATCTTTTCAGGATTTACTTCTATTCCTCTCTGATTAATAAGGAAGTCAAAAAATTTATTTGAGCCAACTTGAAGGTGCATTTGTTAGGATTGAGCTTCATCCGATACTTTCTAAGTTCTCCAAATACTTCCTTCAAGTCGGTAATATGCCGATCTTCTTCGATGCTCTTTACTATCATGTCATCAACATAGATCTCTATATTTTGACCAATTTGTTGCTTGAAAACTCTGTTGACGAGGCGTTGGAATGTGACACCTATATTTTTAAGACCAAAAGGTATCATTTTATAATCATACAGATCTCTTTTAGTGATGAAGGCAGTATTCTCTTCATCTTTCGGAGCCATTTTGATCTAATTATAGCCTGAAAAAGTATCCATAAAGCTAAGGAGCTTGTAATCCGAGATGGTATCTACTAGCTGATCAATCCTCAGTAGAAAAAAACTATCCTTCGGACTGACTTTATTGAGATCTTTATAGTCGATGCATATCCTCCATTTATCATTGGCCTTCTTGATCATAACAACATTGGCTATCTATTTTGGAGAATGAGCTTTTCTGATGAATCTCATTTTTAAAAGCTTATTATCTTTCTCATCGATGGCTTTTTGCCTTTTCGGGATGAAACTTCTTTTCTTCTGCTGAACCGACTTGAAATTTGGATCCATATTTAGTTTATAAATAATCACATCGACAGGGATGCCAGACATATCAGAGACCGACCAAGCAAAAATATCAGCATTTGTCCGTAGAAACTTGATCATTTTATCCCTTAAATTAGACATGAGGTTTACACTGATCTAAACCATTTTTTTTTGGATCATCTTCCAAAGGAATGGCTTCAAGTTTTTTTGTTGGTTTACCTCAAATTTTTTTGAGCTCATCCAATGCATCTGGTATGTTAACTAGCATAGTTTTTGTAAGTTATTTTATTTTAGCAGAAATCATAAAATACTATTGAGTTACCATCTGGTCACCACGTATTTCTCTAATTCCTTTCTTAGTCGGAAAATACACCAATAGATGATAAGTAGAAACAATAGCTTTAAAAGCATTGAGATTAGATCAGCCGAGAATAGCATTATAGGCAGATGAAAATCTGACCACCAGAAAAATGAGCTGCACCATTAACTGTCTTGGCTCCTGTCCTGCTACAACTGATAGAGTAATTTTTTTCTCGACTGCCATCGAATTTTTTGAGAATCCGACGAGAGGAGTACTGACTCACCTAAGCTGCTCGGCTAGATTTATTTTTGAGAAAATATCATAGAACAACACATCAGCAAAGCTTCTATTATAAATAAGAACTCTTTTTACATCATACTTTGCTATCATCATAGAGACGACAACAGCATCATTAGGAGGGGTTTGGATCTCCTTCACATCATTCTTAGAAAATGAAATAACATCTTTAGTTCTCTGCCACTTGGGAGAAGGGTCATCAGTACCAGGTAGGACGTCGGATATCATGTTAATAACACCACCAATCGGTCAATTATGGTCCTTAGAAGTGTTTTCTGCTAGAAGCCTGTACTCCATGATTTTGACTGATCTGACATATTTACCAAGATAGTCCCAGTGCACCAAGGCTTCTATCTTATCTTACAACTGTCTGCATTTCTCAATGTCATGGCCATGGTCTCAATGGAAGTGGCAATATTTCTGCTCGTCTCTTTTCTCTGAAGGAGCCTTCAAAGAATCAGACCTTCGGAGATATCCTTCTTCAATTTTCATCAGAATTTGAGCTCGGAGGGCAAATAGAGGGGAATAAGAATCAAAGCACCAAGGTGGACTTCTTGACCTTAGATTTTTTTGAGATTGATTTGAATTTTCTGTCTGCTATACTTCATTATTCTCTCTCGATCATTTCTTTCCATTTTGTTCTTCCTTGCCTACCTTAATATAGCTTCTTCCTCCTCAGTCTGAGCATACTTACGTACTTGATTGAGCATCTTGTCATAGGTATCCGAAAAGTTTTTATTCAAATAAAAGATCAGATGGTTGCTTTGGAGTTCTCTTTTCAAAGCAGATATGGCAACTGATTCATTGAAATTTTTTACTTTCAGGATGGCTACATTGAAACGAGCCATATACTTCTAGAGATCCTCTCCCTCCTGTTGCTGAATAGAGAAAAGACTATCTATATGCCTCAAATAAAATCGATTAGTACCAAAGCAAGTGATGAACAACTTTTCGAGCTGCTCAAAAGAAGAGATGGACCCTTATGGGAGTCCAAAAAATCACACCCTCGCTGTCTTCTTGAGGGTTGCAGGAAAAGCAATGCAGAAGGGCATCGAAAGTCTCTTGTAAAGCTATGAGGGCTCTATAACCTTCGATATGATCCATTGGATCAGCAGAGCCATCAAAAGACTTGATGGTGGATATTTTGAATCAATTTGAGATCAGTTCATTCAAAATCTCATGAGAGAAAGGAGATTGAAGATTGAAACTATCTTTATTCTGATATCAATCTCTTATCTAGATCTCCATCAGACGTCTTTCAAGATCTAGAATCTTGTACTCCTGGTTATCTCCTCTTTGAACTTTTAGAGTATTGGGGGCAAATTCATTGTCAGCCTCATCAATGTGGTGTTCATCTTGATGGGCTAGTTGAGGGCTGTGTTGAGACAAAGCATTCAGAGGAGGAGCTTCCTTCGATTGTTACTCCTCTTTCTTTTGAAGTTGTTGAACAGCTGCTGTCAAGGCTTGGACTTGTCGAACAAGAAAACTGAACTGTTGAGAATCAATAGTAATTGATTGTTGTGGTGGCACCTTAGGTGCTCCTTCTTCTAGAGTGGAGGAAGAGGGATGCTGAGCTTATGCCTTGACCATCTTTTCTACAAAAAAATCAAAGCGGGCTTTTCTTCTAGCACCAATCTATTACTGCAAGGTTCAAAATTTGGAGTAGGATGAATTGAATCGAATGAGGCTGGACTGGAGTGATCCTTGCGATCCAGTAGAAATTCTTTCAATTTGCAAAATCAATCAAGAAATCAGATGGAGATCTTTTAGTTCTTGACTTTCCAATGTTTAAGTCAGTTCGAGCCTTGAGAATAGGGATAAAAAAGAGTGAGAGAGCAAGAGAGATCGAATGAAACTGGAAGAGGACTGGATAGGAGCCAAGATTCTGACCTAGCTTCCTACCGACAGAGTCTCCTCTAATTTCAGAGAGCAAAACTTACCGATGGAGGATTCCTAACTCTCTATTTATAGAGATATTGAGGAGGCCATTTCAAAGTTTGTTAGGCTGTTAGAAGAGTTTATTAGACGATTAGAGAGCTACCTGTAAGTGAGTTGGCATACAGCTGTGCATATGAGCTGGACATGAGATCATACCTAGCTGTATCTGCCAACTATATATGAGATTATGGCCAGCTTGGTTTGGTTGCAGAAACCACTGTGGGCGTTCGCAGAATGATTTAGTTTGTCAATATAATAGTTCATTTCGGTAGATGAACAGGGTGAAATAGAGATTAATCATAATAATCATTCAGGATATAAGAAGCATCATGATTTAGGTCGGTAAATATCCGACCTGAATATTTCTTTATCAGCTGAGACTTATCATCCCAAACATAGAATACCAGGGTGTCTCTTATTCAGATTGATAAAATATCAACCTGAATCTGCTTATGGATAAGTTGATCTGTTATAACTTGGTTCTTTGAGATTGATATCTTTTTGATGTCATATGATGATGCCATGTTCTTGGGGTTGGTTTAGTGCACCAACATCCTCTTTTTCTAAGGAGTGATATCCAAATATATGAACTATAATTGCTTAGGCCTAAATAAAATTGGGAATACACCATCAATGATACAATCCTAAAACCTTCAATTATGACGTGGAGGAGCATGACGTAAATCCTATTCATTAAATTCCCAATCATTTTTAACTCAAATTTCATATTATATTGAGAAATCCTTTTAGTTTCATCCATGATGAGGATGAAAATCTTCACTATTACCTTTTATTTTAGAGAAAGAGAGGAAAAAACTATCTACACTACTATAATTATCTAAGTCCAAAGTTTTCCAAGTGTGCAGATAGGAAAAATTGATTGCTTGACAAAGAGGAATGATTACTCGTAATATGCCTCAGAACTGATCGTAGCATATGTGGTAGACCCACCAATAAAAGCTCTCTATGAAGCCTCCGCCCCAACCAATCAACTTCAACCATATAGCTAGTCCAAAAGCATGCAGAGATGCCCAAATATTCCTCCATTTAGCTATAATTGGCCCACGATGACAAATGATTTCCATAACCATGGGATGCACAAGAATTGGGACATGGAAGAATCACCCCCATGATATCTTCCATACATGCAAAGCAATTGTCCAAAATAGTTGGTCTGTGTACTATGTCCCAAGATTCCACAATGATAGGTACCAATCCTCACCTATATAAGTGACCCTAGGGGGGCTCTCTAAATAAGTATTAAGTCTAAGCCTAAGCTTAAGACTCTAGTCTAAAACTCCAGGTCCTATCGATTCCTAAGTTTCTACCACTTTGCTACTCTCACAATACCTCTACTGTTTCTTCAAGGATCTATTTTTTTATGAATAAATATTATAAGAAAGTTGATCAATTTTTTTATTGACTTACTCATGTTCTTACGCTTTCAAGATAGATAAGTTATTTTTTCATGGATAGTATTTAACCATGAAATGAGAAAAAAATTTACCCACATAAGGAATGGCTAAATCATTTTTTCATCAACTAGAAAACTGATCTTTTTAATTTATTTCTAATATACCCTTAACTTTATAATAATTAATATAATATTTATATAATATATTTTAAAAATATAATACTATAATAACATAACATGTTATTATATAATATAATATATTATATTATATTATACTAAAATATATTACAATAATATATAATAATATAATAATATAATATATTATATATTAATATTTATTACATATTATACTATATTATTATATATAATAATATTATATAATATATTATATAATATTAATATCTTATATTGATATAATATAATATTATAACATATTATATTATACTATTATAATATAATAATATAACAATATAATGTAATATTGTAATATATGATAATATATTATAATAATATAATACTATAATAATATAATATACTCTTATATATGAATATATTAATATAATATAATAATAACATATAATAATATTATATTATATTATATATTTATGTAATACTATAATAAAAATATAGTATGTTTTATACATAATAGTATATATCAATATAATATAATATATTACATTATACTAATATAATATATTAATATAAAAGATAATATAATATATTATTATATATAATATAATTTATATAATAAAGGATATAATTGAAAATATCGATAAATCATGATAACTTATCCAACAAAAATAGTAATATAAATATGGATAAATTATTTTTCTATCTAAATGTTATCTGAAAAATACTTATCCAGAAAGATATAATTTTTGTATAAATTTTTTACTTATAAAAAAACAAGCTCAAAGAGTTATCTGACCTGGGCATTGGAGAGGCCCCTACCAAATAATCTCCGGTACAAGAGCTTTCCAATCTGTGGCGTTTTAGGTCCAGATCCAGTGTCGGAGGTAAGGTCCGATAGTGACCTCCTTCTCTCTTCATACTTGGGTGCAATCGACCAAGCAGTGATTATATCTAAGTCTCACCGATCACCATCTACCAATTAGGAAGGTGCATCGAGATCTCCTACCAGCACTCTCAATTCAGGCAGCACCTCGTCAGGTCTTTCAGCATACTAACTATCTTAATAGCCTAGTCAGATCAGTTCTCTATAACAATAACTAGCAGAAGCCTCAATTTACTCTTAAGAATATCCTTCTTATAGTTAAAATACAACGGTTGTAGTAGTAAGGGCATTTCTTTATTTATTTTTCATCACTGTTACAAAGTACAGAAATTTTGTGAGTATAAGATTCTTTCATTACTATCAACATGCAAATTAGATTGCTTAGTATTACTATGATATTGTATGATAATGATTATTTCATTATCTGCAGTAAAAAGAAGGAAACATTTTATCTCATAGGATACATATATAGAAACAAAAGCAAACTTAACTCTTATTGAGACTAATAAACCATGAAAAATGCCCGAGTAACTCAAAAGAAAAAGGACACTCATGGAATCGCTTACACAGCGTGGTATATTGCCATTGCTGCCGCTTCCTTAAGTATGCCACAAACTAGATGAAGCAAAGTGATTGGTGTGACAAACCTGAGCGGCCCAAACATCTGAAGCAGCCGTGATCGACCCTGGGGTGAACAATTTGGTTGCATGGCCATTCTTATCGAGAGTGTCCAGTGTCACAACTATTGAGATTTGATGTCTTGAGATTCGATCTATATTGAGTCCACAACGAGGTTCAGGACGACGAACAGAGTCCAACGAACCCAAGAACAGTCCAAACGAAATCCAGATGGTGAAAATACGTACGAAAGAAATCGGAGAAGGTGGCACGATGCATGAGGTGGTGGCAGCCGACGGCAGTGCGGCCGGGCCTAGCAGAGATGTGCATGCGCGCAAGTGCACGCGGCCCAATATGCGGGTGGGCCTACTACGGGTGCGCGTGTGGGCTGGCCCAGCACGCATGGGCACCCAAGCCCAGTGCTTGCGCGGTCCATCGTGGATCGTGGGGTGCTGGGTGGTCCATGAGGCCGCGTGGACCGAACATGCAGTCCACACACGGTTCAGGGGTGTTTTTGCACAATCCGACGGTCCAAATCGCAGTCGATCATGATTGAATAGCTGGAACTCAATCCAGACTGATCAAAGGCTACGAATGGTTCTAGGGTTGATTGGGACTCTATATTCCTACTGAAACAGTATTTTTGAGATTCTGGAACCTATATAGCTCTGATTGATGAGCCGTTTATTGCATTGGAGAGCTGGTGATATCTTGGATGTGCAGAAAGACTTCAAAAGAGATTTCAGAGAGTTTTTGCGAGGATTTTGAGACTTCTTATTAAGAGACTCTTGTATAAGGGTTGAGTGGTGAGTTCCTCTTATATTGATTTTATTTTATTCTCTCATAGTGAAGCTTGCATGCCTCATGGAGGTAGGCTTGAGGTCGATCCACATATTTATATTGTGTTTCTTATTTTATTTTTTTTTTCTACTGCACCATGTGGTACCGGATCCTATGTAATAATTGATATTAGAGCAAGGTGGTGCCAGAGCATAGATTGCGGTGGTGGTGATCGAGATAAAAGATAGAGAAGACAAGCACAATTAAGATGGAGATTAACAGGTTTGATAGAAAGAGCAATTTCTCCTTGTGGCAGGCAAGAATAAAGAACGTGCTCATCCAATAAGGGTTGATCGATGCTCTCTTGTGCAAGGAGAAGCCGACCACCATGGAGGTGTAAGATTGAAGGCGGCTCCAGATGCAGACGGTGAGTACGATCTGTTTGTACCTAGCAGATGATGTGGTGATCTATGTGCTTAGCAAGACTTCCCTATCGATGTTGTGGTCGAAGCTCGAGGAGTTGTACATGACGAAATCTCTCACCAACATCCTCTTCCTTTGGAGACAGTTCTATACGCTGCAGATGACTAAGGGACAAAGCATACAAAAGCATCTTAGCCACTTCTAGAAGATCCTCACCGACCTCCTCAGCGTTGACAAGAAAGTTGAGGAGAAGATCAGGGTGTTGGTCATGCTAGCTTCGATTTTTCCTTCGTATGAGTCCTT
Source organism: Elaeis guineensis (assembly GCF_000442705.2). Lineage (NCBI taxonomy): Eukaryota > Viridiplantae > Streptophyta > Magnoliopsida > Arecales > Arecaceae > Elaeis > Elaeis guineensis. The sequence continues at coordinate 139,164,253 of NC_025996.2, read as the reverse complement.
GTTAACTACTCTTCTAGTAAGGAAGGGCACCATCAAGATGGACAAGATCACCGCACTGATTCTCCAGAATGAGATTCTTAGGAGAGAGAACCCAGCTTCAAGCTCAGGTGGTGGTAGCTCAGCTTTGGTAGTTTTTGAAGAAGCAAGAGGTGATAGACAAAGTGATAGAAGATCACGGTGAGAGCGGTCTCAGTCTAGAATGAGAGACTTGAGCAAGATCAGATATTACCGGTGTGACGAGTTGAGGCATCTAGCTAAAGATTGCCCTCAACTCAAGGATCGAACGAGGGCTACTGTAGCGACGGTCAGTAATGAGTCAGAGGATGATATCCTAGAGATATGTGACGAAGTATCTACTTCTTTCCAGCAGTAAATTTTAGATTCTGCATACACCTATCATGTATGTTGCAAAAAGGAGTAGTTTGACTCTCTAAAGAGCAGTGAGGACATTATTTATCTACCGGATGGATCGAGCTGTGTGATTAGAGGTATCAAGATGGTCAATTGGAGGACACATGATGGTGTAGTGAGGAGATTGGGGGAGGTCCGATATATATCTGATTTCAGATGGAATCTTATCTCACTGAGTAAACTGGATTTGAGAGGTTAAAGGATGGTAGCTGGTGGAAGAATCCTGAAGGTGTTGCATGGTGATAGGATCATTCTGGAGGAAACAAAAAGGAGGAGAGGATATTACTATCTAACAGGGAGTCCAGTGCGAGGTGGAGCTTCAGGAGCTAGAAGGAACCCAGAGCGAGGTGAAGCTCTAGGTAGAGGTGGACCAGGCACGAGATGCGAGACTCAAAAAGATGAGAGGAGACGTTGCAGAGTGAGATTCTTATTGCCGCAAGATGATACCCCAAGCAGATCTTTGGTCAAAGTGGACATAGCCCATGATGGAGGTGGGATCGAGTGGTCTGGCTTGACTCCCACATTTGCCCATCCATGAGACAGCAGGCATGCCTTAGGGCATGGAGGTGAGATGGATTACAAGCTCTCAGAAATAGATGGAGGTCGAATATCGAGATATGGTGGAGATTGTTGTGATTTGACGTCTCAAGATTTGATTCATATTGAGCCCACAAAGAGATCTAGGACGATGAACGAAGTCTAACAAGCCCAAGAACAGTCCAAACGGAGTCCAAACAGTGAAAATATGTGCGAAAGAATATCGAAGAAGGTGGCATGGTGCACGAGGCAGCGATGGGCCGACGACGCCACAGTCGGGCTCGACAGAGACGTGTGCATGCGCATATGTGCATGGCTCAACGCGCAGGTAGGCCCAATGTAGGTGCGTGCGGGCACCCAAGTCCAGCGTCTGCGCGGTCCACCATGGACCGCTGGGTGCTAGGTGATCCATGAGGCCACGTGGACTGAACACGCAGTCCACACACGATGCAGGGGCATTTTTGCGCGATCCGATGATGGAGATCATAGTCGATCGTGATCGGACGGCTGGATCTCAATTCGGGCATGATCAGGCATGATCAAAGGCTATTTTGCACAACCGAATGGCTCTGGTGCTAGCCAGTCACGATCGGACGGCCACAGATGGTTCTAGAGTTGATTGGGACTCTGTGTATTCCTATTGAAACAGTATTTTTGAGATTCTAGAGCCTATATAGTTCCGATTAAAGAGCTGTTTATTGTGTTGGAGAGCTGATGATGTCTTAAAGGTGCAGAAAGACTTCAAAAAAGATTTCAGAAAGCTTTTGTGAGAGTTTTGAGACTTTTTATTGAGAGACTCTTGTACAAAAATTGAGTGGTGAGTTTCTCTCATATTGATTTTATTTTATTCTCTCATAGTGAAGCTTGCACGTCTAATGGAGGTAGGCTTGAGGCCGATCCACGTATTTGTATTATGTTTCTTGTTTTGTTTCTTTTTTCTTCCTGCTGCACTGTATGGTATCGGATCCTGCACAACAATAATCATATTTAACATAATGTGCAACACCCCGATGTTACACTACAAGAAATTTATTTTTTTATGATAAAATTTTATCATTGCTAAAAGTCATATTATCGTCGCCAAAATTATTAACAACGAAAAATTTTGTAGCTAAATATTTATTAAAAAAATATCATAGAAAAAGATTTTAGCGGTGAAAAATTTCATCGCCAAAACTATTCAATCAATACGGAATGATAATTTAGCATTGACGATGAAAAAAAATTTCGTCGCTAAAAAATAGCATCGAAATAATTTATTTCATTACTAATATTTATGAAAAAAAAATTGTCACTATTTTTTATGACGAAAGAAAATTTTATTACTTATTAATATCTTATTTTCGATCTCATCGTAAAATATATAAAAAATTTATTTTTTATAATAAAATATTTTTTCATCATAAAAATTATTTATTTATGATAAATTTATTTTTATTATTAAAATTTTATCATAAAAAATTAAATTTCTTATAGAGTTGCCACTCCTCACTTCCGTGGGATCGCCACCTTGCTAAAGAGTGTGCATCCTGATTGGTCACCCGCCGCGATCAAGGCGGCGAACATGACAACTGACCAAGAGACAAAAGATGATAGACTCCTTCGTGATCAAACCATGGAAGTTGCCGACTTCTAGTTTGTCGGCTCCAACCACATGAATCCATCGAAAGCTAATAAGCCAAGCCTCGTCTACAATATGGATTCGGATGGTTAGATCACCAACCTCTACGACCTGTAGTACATAGACGAGCAAGTGTCATCATCGGCCATATGATTTATTGCTCGAAATCAAGTACCCATCGTTCATGGTGCTCCTGAGTGCTGAAAAGGAGTATAAGTTGAAGGTGACATTGACGGTGCCGAACATGGGACTTCAGGCTCGAAATACATGATAAAAATGATGCCTCCAAGGTGTTGGTGACTGTGGAACCAAAGAAGCTCTCGTCCTGGGAGGTTAATGAGAAGGTGCAGTGTACAGTTACCTTCTCCAGCAAAAGTAAAGGCAATGGGACTGAGAGAGGCTTGGGCCTCATCTGATAAAAATACTACTATCACTAGTCCGATTGTGGTCTCTGCGGCTTGAAAGAACTATAAAAGAAATCCTCAAAAGTGTATGGACTTTCTTGTTGTTGAACTCCAAGGTCAGGCTAAAGTAGATAAGGTCAAAGTAAGCTGAGGTCAATGCGGCTGCAACTACTCAGTTGATTATTGAACCTGAAAAGAAGTTCACTTGTCACAGTTTTTTTAATGGGGGACCCTTTAATATTCAAGTCAGTTGAAATCTAAAGAATAGTAGAAGAAAGATATCAGAATAAGAGCAGTGGAACGGAGCTTGAAAGACTTATTTAAGGATCCTTTACCTTCCTTAATTTATAGAGGAAGATCGGTATCCATTTCCATGATGAGCAGTGAATGCAAAAACTACACATCAATGGCTAGTTAATGGCTTAAATGGGCTGCAACGGCTAGCCACATCCTTCGGCACTTGTGGGGTTTTAATCGCATGATTAGGCTCTGAGCATAATTGCTACTTGCATTATTTGGCTGATGCGATTATACCTTCAGGTCGTCTATGTCTAAGGTGATGAGGTTGGTTATACATGTTGATTTGGTTCTACCTCGGATCATCCGATATTAGTCAAAATATCATTTATATCAGTTGTCCAGTACTTCCACACCCGAACTTATTTTGAGGTTGGACAAAGGGTGTTGAAGCATCTCTTTGACCAAAGTCATGCTAGAAGCCAAGTAAAGCCTTCTAAATGCTGCAATAAGTGCGCTAGCTAGCTATTATATGGTTACTCCAAAACATGATGGATTTAACATTCAAAATAACAATCCATGGAAGCTCATTCGGACCAAACCCAAGGTTACATGTAGGACAATTAGACAGGGCTATACGAAACATGGTTTCAATCTGGGACATTGGATGCGGTGATCCACGAGACCTCATCCTGGCCAATTCAGACCTACCACATGGAGCTATCATGTAGGTCCAGACGAAGCATTGCTTTGATCTCGATCGTTCATCCATCGATCAAGAGGGGTCATCCCTTTCTTACTCCTCAATATTGACTTTTCACAGGGAGGAAACTCTTGCTCTCTAGGCAGTTTTCATTCGATCTCTGCCAAGCTTGAAATTTTTGATAAAATTTTTAAGATTCTGGCAATGGTTCATCTTCTCTAGCAGGCCTTCAAATTTCTTCGATAGCATCAGTATTATCCTCAAAATTATTTATTAGCTAGGTTGTTTGGTTTCTTTTGTTTTTATCCTTGTCTGTGACCTTAGATTGGGTACCAACTTGCCCCCTCTGCATCTTTTTCTTAGATTTTATTTCTTTTGTACTATATGCTTGTTTTCAATAGTTTTGTTGAAGATAAGCAATGCAGAGCTCTCTGCTAGGTATTAGTCATCCAACAAGAATTTGCCTTAGGGTCATAGGACCACACCTCAATCTCGTAAGTCTTCCTCTAGCAATTTGAAGGCCAGGCCCAAAGCAGTTTTTGGACCTAGGAATGTAGTATTTATCCTCATCTATGAGGACTTAGAAATCTTTCTCCTTTAATATCACATCCCTTAGGATTTCATCTTGTGCTCATGATCTAAAGGATCGGGTAATCAATCCTCCCAAAGCTCAACTAAGTCTTCAACTGATTGGGATTTTTGATACCTATCATCTAATCGGATATGGATCCTTCCGTCCAAGCCGAGTTTTTACTAGGACTTTTCTTCTTTTGACTAGTGTTATATCATCACTTTCGATCTGAGACCCAGATTGAGCTAGGATTTTTTTGCACAATCGGTGTCACTTTTGTACTTGGATGGATTCAGATCTTGAATTTTCGAGGGGTGATTAATCATGGATGCATCAATAGTGAGATAGTTGCCAGAGTTGCTTAAATCTGATCAGACCCTTCCTCTAGCACCATTCTATTGATGCCAAAATCCTATCCAACTATAGTGGCTTAGAAAATGTTGTCAATCCATGGAGATGCTGATCTATACACAAAAAGAAAAGAAAAGGTAACCAAATTTTTCCACCTTGAATGAGGCCTCCATGCCTAAGTTGGAAGGACTTTAGAATAATACTAGTAAAGAGAAAATATAAAAGAAGATTAAAATAGAATATTTTCCTATTCTGATTGGATTGATTCTAGTCTGCCTTCGCTCGGCCTTCTCGAGTCTTTTATTTGATCTTGATCTTTTTAGGTCGGTCTTTTCATCTCAACATCCTCAAGTCGGTCATTTCACCTCAGCCTTGTCAGGTTAGTCTTTTTACTCAATCTTCTCTGATCAATCATTTTATCTCAGCCTTCTTGGGTCAATTATTTCACCTCAGCCTTCTCAAGTCAGTTCGTTTCACTTCAGTCTTCTCAAGTTAGTCATTTTACCTTCTCAAGTCGGTCTTCTCACATTAGTCTTGTTAGGTTGGTATTTTCACCTTAGGCTTCTCAAGTTGATCTTTTCGATCCTGGCTTTCTTAAGTTGCTTTTGAAGTTTGGCCTCTAGAAGCTTAGCTTTGGGCTCTTCACCTCGATCTTCTAAGATTGGCTTTGGAAGCTTGACCTTAAAGAGCTCAATCTTTGGTATTTTGGCCTTTAGGAGTTCGATCTTTGGTATTTCGGCCTTTGGGAGCTTCATCCATGGGAGTTCGGCCTTTAGGGGCTAGCCTACGAAAGTTCAGCCTCTAGAGCTTGGCCTTTGGGAGTTCTCTCTTTAGGAGTTTGATTTTTGAGAGTTAGGTCTTTGGGTGCTCAGTCTTTGAGAATCCAATCTCTGAAAGCTTGTTCTTTGTGAGCTCTGCTTCTGGGAGCTCAACCTCTAGGAGCACAGCCTCTTGGGGCTTAGCCTCTTGGAGGTCCTTATTTTGGCCTTGAGCTTGGTAGCTTAGCTTTAGGATTGGTATCTCAGACCCTAAAATTTGGATCTTGGCCTCAATTTTTGTCTCGATCTTTTCATCTTAGCATCAACTTTCACTTCAACCTCGATCTTCATGTTAGCCTCGGCCTTTACTTCTGTATCGATCTTGACCTTCATTTCGACATTGGCTTTCACTTCAGCTGGATCTCCATCTCGACCTTAACCCTTCATTTTGGCTTGGACTTTTAGTTTGGCTTGATCTTCACCTTGGCTTGGGCTTTCACTTTGGCTTAGTCTTTATCTTGGTGCCTTTATTTCAGCCTTGGCCTTCACCTTAGTTATGTCCTTCATCTCGGTCTTGGTCTTGTCTTTTAGTTCAGCTTAGTCTTTACCTCGGCTTGATTTTCATCTCAACCTAAGCTTTCACTTTAATCTCGATAGCTCATAGATCTACTAACCTACAAGAGAAGAGCAAAATAATAGATGAGAACCTGACAGCCTCTTTTCAGGAAAGCTTTTAGCTATGGAAGTTTCTCCCTTTAAAGCCTCTCCTTTTGGGATCTTTTGGATCTATTTATATAGACACGAGAGCATGGATCTGCTATGATTTGGAGGTGGATAACAAAGGATCACCATAACCATCCTTCCATTTCTAGATCCTTTTAATAATAGAGCTATAACAATATAGAATTCAAATTCATTTGAAAGTGTTTGCTATGTATTCGTCCACGATAGGTACATTAATTTTTTTTTTTGCCATATTAGTATCAAAATATGCTGCAAACTTTGTTTATATTGGAGGTTTTTTTTAATTAATAATTCCCTAGATCATTATGATGGGCATGTGATGCAATGAAGAGATTAGAGTGTTTCATTGCATTGTCTCTTGCTTTGGATTTATTATGAGAACTAGCTGTATGCGCACGGGCCAACAATCATGTGGTGTATTGCCAATATTTTGTTTCATTATATACTAGACCATTTTCCTCCCTTTTCTTTTTCCTTTTCCATAGAAAAATATGGTCTTAAAAGGAAAATGAGTTATTCATAGTATTTTCAATGGATGATAGTGCAGTATTTTGGGGTATAATAGGGTCTGCATAGGTTATATGCGATGCTCTATTATCAAGTCAACTTAGCAACTAGTGACCTGACTCATTGGCATATAGGTCATAAATGCTAACTTGAACTTACTAGATGATGAATTGGTCTATACCTAATTACTTGTATGTCTGACCATGAAAGAAAAAAATTAGGAAAAATATAGATGGAATAACTGGTTGATGAGCTTAGACAAGATGATCAGCTTAGAAGGAAAGAAGATAATTGATGTAGACAAAGCCAATAAAAAAAAAATGCTACATCAATATTTTGAACTAATAAATTTAATAACTATCTCAACGCGTCATTGCTTAACCAGAGTTAATATTTCTGAAATTTGAAATTCAAAATTGAGGCAGCAAAATAGAATTCTCTTTGAGATTAACTTTCCACCTTATTTAAGGGATACAAGAAATATAGTTTCATTTTTTGTTGCTCAAAAAGCTATCTTATTTCATCTATTAAGTTCAATTCCGAAATGTTGACCACTATGAATTAAGATGATTTTTCTAACCATTTTTAGTTTACCTTTTATATTCTAAAATTCCCATCCCTGAAGTAGACTCCTACATTTTTGAAATCATAAGCAATGTCATTACCATCAATTTGGACTCTTGTTCAAGATATCTGCCTCACTTGATGGTTTGCATGCAGAAGGAATCACAATTAAAATGGTTTAGATGCAGGGCTCTCTTAGGCATTTGATCAAAGAATGAGAATGCCAATTTTCGTATCTAATCTTTGTAAGGGAATTTAGTTCTAATCATGATTATATTAAAAAAACTTTTAATATTTGTGATAAAAATCAGCATGAACTAATGATTTTCAGATATAATCATGGTTAAACAAAAAAATTTGAAGAAAAAACTAGAAAACTTTTTGAATATGAGAATCAGATATAAAAATCAGCAGAAGAAAGGAAAAAGAGTCAAATAAAAAAGAAAAGACGTTCTTAGAGATTTTAAGAGGAGAAGATGACCTGAAGATGTAGTTTTGATCTTTTCCTCGGATAGTGGTAGAGATAGAGTTGACACTTGAGGAGGCCGGGGAGGAGGGCCGGATGGAGGTTTAGCTGGAGGAAAGTGGAGGTGGAGGAGAGAAAAAGCAAGGAGAGGACAGTTGGATGTTGGATGGAACCAGTTCTCCTCTTCCCATCCGAGAAAGAAATTTTTTTTGAAAGATTTTTTTCAATTATTTTTTCCTCTTAGGATGGAACTTATAACTAGAGTTAAGAAAAGTGCAATGTTGTCTATAACATATTTGATAGACTAAGTTTATCCAAAAATTTCTTCAGTTGGGGATAGTAATTATGTACTTAAATGGTCCATCACCTTGATAACGCGTAAAGGAGAAGAAATGAGGTGGAATAATGGAAACAAAACTGAAGAACATTGCAGCCATTAAAGTATTTTCAAAGGAACGGTAGAGAGTAGGCAATAATTACAAGTGAGTGGGACACCAACAATAAAAATAAGCAAATAAATGATAATATATATTAAATTTTCCTACAATTCTTTTATAAAAAATCTGTATAATTCAACAAAATTATATACATCTATAGGACAAGATTTCTATGTTTTAATTAATTTATAAAAAAAATATAGGATATATGAAGTTATAAAAAAAAATGGCTGCAACAAGAGAGAGAATATACACTCAAATAACACCTCTAACAAACCTAATGGCCTTTTATGAGTATGCCATTATAAATATCTAAAATTACATGGTTATCTATTTATGTGTATATTCTTGCAAATTGTCCCTTTTCGTATGTACATATTTGCAAATTTACAACTTGCATGCATGCCCTTATAAGTTTTCTTTTTGCATATCTTTCTTTATTGAATTAAGGGCATGTGTGTGTGTGTGTAGATATAGATATATAGATATATAGATATATATATAGATACACACACATACATAATTTATAAGAGTATAGATATAAAAAGAAATAATTGATTAGGATATACATGTAAACAAAAATTTGTAGTATATATGAATGCAATTTTAGATATCTATATAGACAAATACAAAAAAATAAAACATAAATAGAATATATATAAAAATCCTAAAACTAATGGAAACATGTCAGTAGCCAAATGAATACTCTAAAAGCTTCCTTTCAATCACTCTTGTTAGCCACTATAGCAAAATGCTTCAACATATGTCACTATGTGTGGCAAGCGGCCATCTCAATAAAAATTCTTTATAGATAACTGCCGATAATAGACTATATCGATAATTTTTATTTAGCGGCAACATGTCAGTAGCCAAATTAATACTCCAAAAGCTTCCTTCCAATTACTCTTGCACTATAGTAAAGTGGACAATTTTTTATGCTAATTAATTCATATGCCGATGCTTATAAGTGTCACAATATTATACCTCGATGTTTTACAAAGCAATAAAAATAGAAGCATGAAAAATTATCTTACCGACACTTCCAATTTGCATCGCAATGAAATACAGATGATTCAGTCGGATGACACTTTAAGCGTCGAGCAATTCAACACTATAAAGCATCGTTAACTGATGACAAATGAAGTGGTGCTTTTAAAAAGCATCGAAAAGATATTAGCTTAATGACACTTTAAAACATTGTTAAGTGTCTTTTCCCAGAAATAATGCTTTAAAAGTGTTGGCAAGATTGTATAATTACAATGCTTTCTAGCATCGCCATTTTATTTTTTTCAAAATAGAAAAACATATAAATCTATACACCCAATCTACACAAAATTAACACATAATGTATACAATATTTTCAATATAAATGAAACACATGAGCACAAATAAGACAAGATAAAAAATCAAAATATATATATATATATATATATATATATGAAACTAAAAAAAAAAAGAGAACATCATCGGACTATCAAGGATTGATAGGAGCATGATTGTCATCATCTTTATGACTATTGAAACTATTAAAAACTTACCAAAAAAATAAAAACTTTAGCAAATGAAAATACGAAAATCATAACATATTCAAATCATTAAGCCTATACGAAAATATAGATATAGTTAGATACTTATTTATCCTAGAGTCTGTAACTCTCTGCAATAAGTTTGTTAGTTGCTCAACCGAAGTCCACAAAGAGTGTATCTCCATGTTATAGCTCTACCTCATCACCTCCTTCTATGCCTCGATCTTGTGAACATCTATATTAGTATCATTCTCTTTAGCATTTTAAGTGTATTTGCTCACTGCAAACAACTAAGTGGGGGTAACTCTAACTCCATAACCTCTCATCCGGCTATAATGCTCCAATCCTAGTAACTCTATAAATACTTGGGCCTTAACACAGTTGGCCTCCATAAATGCTGAGGAGCCGATATGCTTTGCAATAAGAAATGAAGCTCTCTCCTATATTTAAGAAAATGTAATATCTCAATATTTGAAAAAAAATAAAACTATAAATTATTGCACAAACTTATTATCAATACATACAAATATATCTCTTGATTCATCCGTAACAAAACTATCATCTCGGTAAGTATAATTCATCTTGTACAACTCCACCCGACAAGGCTCCTTACCATGCTCTTCGAACTATATGAAAAAAATATATTTTGAAAATATATGGTCAATGATACATCACATATGATGCGAGATATTTATGATACATATTTGATAAGTGATATATTTTTATATTTATTGAAGGTATTTTTGATAGTTTATGGTGCTAACATCTTTTTAAAAATCCTAATTTCATGAATTTATTAATTTTTTTTAAAAAATAAGTAATTTTAAAAAAAATATGAAATTAGATATATTTATAAAAAAATAGATGTTAATTTAATTGAGCAATTTAAGCATCAAAATAAAAAATTTCTTTTGAAGAATTTAATACATATTTTTTTTTATTTTTTAGACAAAAAATTGGAGAAAAAATCGAGCCAAAATATTCTAAAAAATAAAAAATATTACCTTCGGTGTACAGTGGACCGACCGCTCGGTCCATAAAGCCAGGGCACGATCCACGAGAATAGTTACGTGGTCTACAGGCACGTTCATAGTGAGAGAAAGATCTTAGGCACGATCTAATAGCTGAGATTTAATCCGACTTAGATCCAACGGCTGCTGTTCATTGCTGGTTTATAAGAAGACTCTTTTGTGTGATCTGACAGCCCAGAAGTAATCCATCACGTGATCCAATGGCTGTTATCGCTCCCGACTTTGAATAGAACTATTTTGCACAATCCGATGGCTCAGAACCAATCCTAGGTATGATTGGACGACTGTGGTTCAATCCAACTTTGATAAAGATTAAAATTATGGATTTTGGGCAGATCTGGATGGTTCAAGCTCCATCCGACGGTCAGAAATATTCCTAAAGAGATTAATATAATTTCTAAGAGTTTTAGGACTCCTTTTTCTATCAAAAAATTATAAAAATTTTATTTATAAATAGGAAGTTTGGAAATAAGCTTTGTGAGTAGAAAAATTGAGTAGAAAGTGTTAAAAAAATAAAAAAAAATTAAATAGCTTTAGGGACCCAAGAAAAAGAAGGAGAAAAATCGGTTCGCTCTACAGAGTACGACGGAAGATAGAGAGGTCATCAACCATCTTCCCATTGAGGCTTGACTGATCAACTTCAGATCCTTGTTATAATTTTATTTTTATTTTATTTTATTATTTTTTTTAAATTTTTTGTACTTGAATTTCAATTTCAATTAATACAAAATTTATTTTCTTGCACTTTAAATTCTTATCTTTTATTTTTTGTAAGTAGATGCTAGGATCTAGTTAGTAAATCTTAGTATCCGATTTATTTTATATTTTTTAAATTTTTATTATTTATTTTTATTACAAGTAGATGATAGGATCTAGTTAATAGATCTTAGTATCCGATTTATTTTTTGCACTTTTAATTTTTATTTTCTGACTTAAATTGCTTTCTCCAATATTTTATTTTTTTTATAAAATCAAAGATTTTAAGTCAAATCCTACCTTTTCTGTGGATTCGACCTGACTCACTATTTTCTACATGTTTCTAAATTTTATTGAAGTCAAAATTTGATTGATAATCACGGTGTCCTAACGAAAGCATCTTGACCCTATAAATTTTTGGTGCCATTGCCGGAGAAGGCACCAATTTTAATATTTGATTTCTTTAGTTTTTTTGTGACTATTGCTTACTAACTTTTTTTATCTTTTTGCAGAAAAAAATTTAAAAATTCAAAAAAAAAAGGGAGATAGAAAGCTTCCAAGTTGGTGAGATCAATCCTAACCCTAGCTTTAACTATTTTTTTAGTATTAATTACTATTTTGTTTTAATTAACCTAAAATTCATCCACATAAACCTAATAAAAATTGTATGACAAGAGTAGAAACTTAATTTTTAGGAGTATTCATTATTGTAGATTTATTTTTGGTGATTGCTAGAGACAAGGTAAGCTTTCAAATTTTATTAGTTTAATGTATCTAATTTAGTTGCATAGAATCCCTTGTTTGAAATTGGTTGTGCATATTCATCTCAAATCAATTTAAGGGTAACACTCATAATAAGATAAGGTAAAAATTTCATCACCCTCCCTTGGTCCAAAAATAACCAACCAGCATCCCATATAACCCTAGCCTAACTAAAATCAAGTAGACATTGACCCCTAGTATTAATCGAGTTCAGTTCTGAGTATTGTGGTCAAGTCAAGTACAAAGTAAGTCCGAACTCACTCTTGAAATTGGTGTCTAAGGTTAGAGGTTATAAAGGCTCAGCCTAAGTGAATTTATGGTTATTTAATTGGTTTCATTAGCTTACCTGGCCAATTCAATTGGTGTCTAAGGCAAGCAACGGGGGGACCCCCACGATCCCACCTCTTACCTAGCTAGTTGAAGGAAGTGAGAATAAACCTAATTTGTATCTAGACTAAGCCACTCTACATCGAACTATTAGGTCTAAAAAACCCATAGGTGTCTAGGTTTAATTATTTGCTAACTTGATTGTAATTAACACTAAACCACAACTAATTCTTCCCACCTTACGTATCTAGGTCTAGGGCTCTTTCTTTTTTCTCTCTCCTTTTTCTCTTAAAAAAAAAATGAAACAAAAACAAAACTTGAATCATACATTAGGGTTTGCATTAGTATATGCAAGGTAGAAGATCTCTCTATCCTGACCTAGTTGAACCCAATCTTGAGATTGAACAGTTGATTCATATTAAACCTGAAAATCAGATGGCTGAAAATCCTAGAGAACCACCTAAGTAGATGAAGGAATATTTTATTCCTTCCACCTATAACCCATCGATTTGTATCCACTTACCTGATATCCCTGCAAGCCACTATGAGATCAAATCGACCTTAATCCAGATACTTCCATCTTTCTATAGAAATACTAATGAAGATCCTTACAAGCATCTGGATGAGTTCTTAGAAATTTGTTTCACGGTGAAAATTCAAAATTTTACTGATGATGTACTTAGATTGACCTTATTCTCCTTCTCACTTAAAGACAAAGCCAAGTACTGGCTTGGCACAATAGGGAGACCAATCCAAACTTGGACTGAAATGCAGCATGAGTTTCTTAAGAAATTCTATCCCATAGGTCGAACCAACACCATGAGGCGAGCCATCACTGGATTTGCTCTGCTTCCAAGAGAACAAATTCATGAATCATGGGAGAGACTTAAGGAACTTCTTAGAAAATGCCCACATCATGGTCTATCTAAGTGATAAATTGTTCAAGCTTTTTATGAGGGTTTAGGTGACCAATACAGACAGATGGTAGATGCATCTTGTGGGGGTACATTCATGAGTAAAAGTGAGGATGAAGCCTACACTTTATTTGAAACTTTGAGTGAAAATTCAATCAATCATGCTTCATTATCCTCCTACGAAAGATCAATCCCTCACCAAAAGTGGGCAGAAGTTTTTAAGATTAAGCAAACAGATTTTAGTCCTAAGGCCGATCTGAACCTAATAGCCCAATGATTAGATAAAATCGACCTTCTTGCCCAGAAATTTGATCAGTTCCTAGCATTAGGTCAACAATCTCCTACACAATACACATCACTATCTAATTATCAGGAGATTTATTCTATTTGTGCTAGCCCAGCCCATCATGTGAGTGAATATTCCATGACTGCACAGTTTCTACCTTTCATTCAAGAACAAGTTCAAGCTGCCCAAGGTTACTCCAAATCTGTCAATGATCCATTCTCTAATACATATAATTCAGGCTGGAGGAACCATCCTAATTTTTCTTGGAGACCCCAACAGACTCAGGCTCAGACCCAAATTCTTTCTTTACAAAATTTTTAGAGTAGGCCTCCATCCCAGAATTATGCCTACAATAATGGTCAGCCTAGTTAGCCTACTCAACCATCTTATTACAATCAGCCATTATATCCACCTCCTCAATAGACCAATCTAGCCGACGATAGATTTAGGCAACTTCAACAAATGATCATGACTCAACAGTAATCCTTGGCTAGGCTAGAAGCACAAATAAATCAATTAGCTGAATCTACCATGAGGAAAGAACTAGGTCAATTATCAAACGAACCAATATCGAATTTTAAAAATGACCCACCCATCCACCACTCACCTGGACCTAGTCATCAATCCAATGTCTCATCTAAGAATCCTCAATTTGAAAATGATAATATAATTTTTGAGCTTAAAAGTGATAGGATTCTTAAGGACCCATACCAAGACCAAGTGAGTGAGGCTAGTACTGATGCTAGCCCAAAAGAGAATTTAGAAGAGGAGATTAGTATTGAGACTAGCCCAATAGAAGAACCTGAGCTTAGTACTGATGCTGACCTAAGTGAAGAAAAGAAAATAGCAGATGAGTTACCCAAGATATATCCATCAAGAGTCTCATTTTCTTCAATTTTAGAAGCCAGTTCTTCCACTTTAAAATTATCATCTCCTTCAGAATTAAAATTATCTTTGATCACACTTGAGAACACATGTTTAAAATCAAAAGATACCCTTCCAGTGCCTATTTCTTCAAACTTAACTCCTAACCCAAAAATTCAATTCATGAGCATTTTAGAAAAATAAATAGGAGAAATTTTCAATGAACAAAGGTCTGTGAATGGGTTTGTGAACTATCTTTCTAAAATTAAGAACGAGGATGTGAACTACTTTCTAAAGATTCATAATAAAATATTAAAATTTATTATAGACCATCTTCTTGAGATTGGCAATCCAAAATTATTAGAATTTATTAATTCAATATTTGATATGGGATAGGTAAGAGAAATTTTTAGTCTGGCTGAAGACGGTAAACTTAGCGCTTCTTGGGAGGCAACCCAATTTTCAAATTTTCAATTTTTGCTTTTGCCTTTGCTTTCTTTTGCATTTTGTTTAGGATAATCGAGTCTTGCTTTGTATCTTTTGTAGGGATCTGAAAATAATCTTGGCTAAATTGGGGGGAGAATCAGTTTTGAAAAAACTTATGGATCAGGTGATATCTCTCCTTTTCTTTCTCTTTACATGCACCGTTCATTTTTCTTTCTCCATTGAGGATAATATTGATTAAGTTGGGGGGAGAATAAAAATTTTTTTTAAGTCCTCAATTGAGTTAGTATTTAGTATTTAAGCATCTGATTATACTTAAGAATCAAGTTAAACCAAGCATTTTTAAAAGAAAATTGATATGCAGACCAGAGAGTTTGTAAGATATTGAGAGATAAAGTATTAAGAAAACTCAATAAAGAGTTAAGTTTAGAACTTAAACAGTTTTCTTTGAGCATTTATAAATTTTTCTACCAGCATCAAAGAAGAGTTTACTTCTTATAGGCTTGTGTAAAGTAACTATATATTTCTTCATATATATAAAAAAAAAAAATTCGAAGTACTTCATGCTGAGTAACCGGGCATCTTTGCCTAAGCAAGCATTGAGTTTCGTATCAAAAGGTATGAAGGATAAAGAAGCTTTATTGTAAAGTTAGTTTTAACTCGGAGCCTATTTGATTCGAGCAAGTAGATTCGAGGGGTATTTTATATCTAGTATCCTAAAGCCATCTGATTTGGGAGTCATTGACTGAAAACTCACTACATGGGTCAAACAGAAAGCTTAAGGGGTTAAGACACTCAATAGCAGTACAATGTTTAAAAAAAAAAAATCAATCAATAAATGAAAGACGGAAGTAACAATATACTTGTCCATATGAAGGTGAATGATTTGGAGATAAAGGTAGGGATAATTTAGAAAAGTTCAGAAAAAATTTAGTGTTCTTAGTTTAACTCTCATATTGACAAGTATTAATACCCCAATGACATACCTCATTTACACTCTACTGAATATCAGTGGCTCTTTTGAAAATTATTTGATGAAATTCGAAACTTTAAGTTAAACGGTACTTAATTCTAAATTCTTTCTTTATTCGAGGACGAGCAAAGTTTAAATTGGAAAGTGCGATAAGTGGTATATTTTTATATTTATTGATAATATTTTTGATAATTTATGGTGCTAACATCTTCTTAAAAAATTTTAATTTCATGAATTTATTGAATTTTTTTAAAAAATAAGTGATTTTGAAAAAAATATGAAATTAGATATATTTATAAAAAAATAGATGTTAATTTAATTGAGAAATTTAAGCATCAAAATAAAGAAAAATTTTTGAAAAATTTAATACATATTTTTTTCAGACAAAAAATTAGAGCAAAAATCGAGCTAAAATATCCTAAAAAATAAAAAATATTACCTTTGGTGTATGATGGACTGGCCACTCGATCCACAGAGCCAGGGCACGATCCACGAGAATAGTTACGTGGTCCACAGGCACGGTTCATAGTGAGAGAAAGATCCTGGATGCGATCCAACAGTTGAGATTTAATCCGACTTAGATCCAACGGCTGCTGTTCATTATCGGTTTATAAGAGGACTCTTTTGTGTGATCTGACGATCCAGAAGCAATCCATCATGCGATCTAATGGCTGTTATCGCTTCTGACTTTGAATAAAACTTTTTTATACGATCTGACGGTCCAGAACCAATCCCAGATGTGATCGGACGGTTGTGGTTCGATCCGACTTTGATAAGGATTAAAATTATGGATTTTAGGCAGATCTGGGCGGTTCAAGCTCCATCCGATGGTCAGGTATATTCCTAAGGGGATTAATATAATTATTAAAGATTTTAGGACTTCTTTTTCTATCAAAAAATTATAAAAAATTTATCTATAAATAGGAGGTCCGAGAATAAGCTTTGTGAGCAGAAACATTGAGTAGAAAGTATAAAAAAAAATAGAGAAAAAATTAAATACCTTTAAGAACCCAAAGAAAAGAAAGAGAAAAGCTAGTTCGCTCTACGGAGTACGACGGAAGATGGAGAGATCATCAACCATCTTTCCGACGAGTCTTGATTGATCAACTTCAGATCCATGTTATAATTTTTATTTTATTTTATTTTATTATTTTTTTAAATTTTTTATACTTGAATTTTAATTTTAATTAATATAAAATTTATTTTTTTGCACTTTAAATTCCTGTCTTTTATTTTTTATAAGTAGATGCTAGGATCTAATTAGTAGATCTTAGTATCTAATTTATTTTATATTTTTTAAATTTTTATTATTTATTTTTATTGTAAGTAGATGCTAGGATCTAGTTAGTAGATCTTAGTACCCAATTTATTTTTTGTACTTTTAATTTTTATTTTTTGACTTAAATTATTTTTTTCAAAATTTTATTTTTTTTTATAAAATCAAAGATTTCAAGTCAAAATCCTGCCTTCTCTATGGATTCGATCCGACTCACTATTTTCTATATATTTTTAATTTTTATTGAAGTCAGAATTTGATTGATAATCACGGTATCCTTACGACAGCATCGCGATCGTATCAATATTATATGATGTGTGATATATTTTCTATGATGCTACAAATCTGAAAAAGTAAAATAAATAATTATGTATACATGTTGACAAGAGGACCACATTTTTTGGTGTACTTTCAGGTGAATAATACAGCTTAGTGATAATGAGGCATAAATCAGCTATCAGTGTCAGAACTCATATACTCTTATCATAGGATTTAGGTGTGAGACTAACCTAGATGATGGGGCTTTAAGATTAAGTTTAGCTAGGAGAACAACTTCACTTGTTGACACCTGCATGAAGAATTACAAAATAGTATAAAGTTCAATGAATTAAGATGATCTATAAAGTTCAATACAGAATGTGATCTATATTAGTCTAATTCTTTTCAAAAGTATAGCTAATATTCATGTATTCATGTGCATGGTACATTTATTTTTCAAATATTCTTCATTTTTCTGTAATGAACTAGTATGTGTGCAAGTGTAAATGATCCATGCCAATAAACTAAATCCTTAAAAATAATGGAATATTTACAATAGATATAATGACCAATCAATCATCAGCACTTCCACTAATTGAAACATGTCATGTAAGTCAGCAGTAAAGAATTCTTTTTTATTTTGCTTTCCATAGCTCTTTCAATTTTTTTATTAAAGATTACAAAAAAACATCAATACCATTGCCTAGATCCTTATCATCTGGAATAACCGTTGACAAAATAATTAAAGATTGTTTCATACACATCCATCATGGCAAATTATAAATAACCAAAACAACTGATCAAATACTATAAATAGAACTCAAGATTTAAAATGGATTGAAGGCATCACTATCTAAATCTAACCTAATACATCAAACATTAAAGACAAAATCAAGATGCCTACTTTCAGATGCTTTTCATGTTAAATTATCCACTGGATGTCTTAATATTCCATCTTTTGTATGACCTTCATCATGCTATCTTATTAATGAAGTTATCTTTGATGATGCATAAATCCTTCTCGATCTAGATATCAGAGAAAAATAATGTAAAACTTTGATCAATTTTTTTCTTACTTTATGTAGCATCAATTTGTTCAATACATCACCCTCATCTTCTTTATATGTTATCCATCACGAAGATCTATAGATTTTTGCATGATTCTTAGTTATTAATTTTGTCCTGAGATAGCATACAACCATTTGACAACTACGAATTTTTTCGTATTTAAGATCCAATTACTTTACTAATTTTTTGACTTAATAAGAAGATGATGATGATAAAGTAATACTCTCAAAAAATGCATCCTTTAATAATTAGAGTAGCATAATAAACTCTTACCAGACCATCCATTCAAATATTTCAAATGAAATAAATGTATAAGAAAAGAAATCTTGAAAAATTTTTACAATCTGGACATAGTTCTTGATCATAATTTTTCAATAACTTATGATACCAAGCTATGTTATCATTAAATAAATATCGGGGCCCCTCAATATGCATTCAATCAGTAAATGTAGACTCCTCAAATGTCATAATTATTTCTTATTCTCTATTGAAATCTCCTAAATTTGCAGCACCAAATGTAAAAGCATCTCTGAGTAGTCTTCTTATATTATCTTCTCCTATAGGGTTTCTTTGTGGATTGCTTGATCCAAAATTAGATGTATGTTTTATATAGGAGAGTCAATTAAATGGAGATGGTAATATAGATCCTTCATGAAATGCCCACTCAGAATAACCTCTTATAAAATAATTCCACACTAAATATTCTTTAACAATCACTATAAGAAAATAGAGATTTAGTGACCAAAAAATTGATTGCTAAATGGGAAAAATCGATCGCTAATATTTTTTATGATCGATTTTATGACCATTTAAAGTTGGTTGCAAAAATCTTAGTCGCAAATACTTCACGACTGATTTTTTTGATTGTAAAATTTTACGATCGATTTAGTGATCGAAAAATAAAAAAATTAATTAAAATTTTATGATCGATTTGATGATCGATAAATAAAAAATTAATTAAAATTTTATGATTGATTTAGCGATTGAAAGCAAAATATTACTTTCAATATTGCAACTGATCTATCGATCGAGGATTAAAAAAATTGATCATTATTTTTTAAAAAATATTTTTTATTTAAAACACTGATCTTAAAAGTAGTCATAATTTAATTTTTATAATATTTTAATATTAAAAATTGATTTTAAAATTGATTGCTAATTTTTTTAAAATTTAAAATTGATAGTAAAATCGATCACAAATTGGTCGCTAATTTTTTTAAACATAATTTTTTTAAAATTAGTCACAAAATTGGTCACAAATTTTACATATCAATTGCAAAATTGATCATTATATTTATTAGAAATTATTAATTTAAAATCAATCTAAAAATTGATCATAAAATTGATCTCTAATATTATAAAAATATTTTATATTTATAAAATTGATCATAAAATTGATCATAAATTATTTTTTATAATATTTTATTTTACCAAATCGATCGCAAAAATAAGCGATCTAAAAATCGATCTCTAATTTTTGTAAAAAAATTTATTTATAAAATTGATAGAAAAATTGATCATAAATTTTATTATACTATTTTTATTTTTATATCAATTGCAAAATTGGTTGCTATATTTATTAAAAATTATTAAATTAAAATCGACTTAAAAATCGATTGCAAAATCAATCGTTAATTTTGTTGAAATTTTTTTTATTAATAAAATTGGTTGCAAAATCAATTATTTTTGAATTTTTTATTTAATATATCAATCACAAAATCGATCGCTAAAGTTGAGGCAAAAAAATAAATTAAAATTCATATTAATTTTTTTTTGTTATAAGATCTGCAAGTTCATTAAAAGATAACAGAATCAAGCAATACCAGTGAAGCATCCATCATTCAAAACCAGGCAACCTGTCCTAAATTACAAAGTTTAATATGAAAAAGGCCACAACATACTCAAATCCCCTCATAATAAAAATAAAATAGTAGACCAACAGTTATACAGTCTGAAAATACTAAAGATAAATAACATAGATAGGAAACAGAAAGCAACAAAGGCATGAGAGGCCAAAGTGTCAACACCCAATCCAATTGACAAGCTATAAAACTCCTTCATAGTAAAAGGATGAATAAAAAGCTAGTGCAACATAAGTGCTCCCTAAGTAAGTCAGCACTCATCAGCTTTAATACATTATATGAGAATAAGAAAAAGAGACCATAGTAATCTATGGATCCATTCTCTTCAATATCTATTAATTAAATTTAGATCATTATCAGAAAAAATAAGAAGGCAACTATAAGAATATAGCAAGCAAAATCCATCGACATCCATCAGTTTTAAAAGAGCCCATAACATACTTCATGCCAAATGTATCACTTGTTGTGTCAAATGTATCATAATAATGGACTGTCTTCAAATTTGTTAGGTAGCTCAGCCAATAAGCATTCCAAAATATTACTTGCAACAAAAGGAGTGATACCAACATAATATATAAAGCTAAAAAAATTCATCGACACCCATCAGCTTTTAAACATCATATGGGAATAAGAAAAAGAGCTCATAGTAATCTGTGGAGCTATTCCCTTCAATATCTATTAATTAAGTTTAAATCATCATTAGAAAAAATAAGAAAGCAACCATAAGAATATAGCAAGTAGAATGCATCGACATCCATCAACTTTCAGACATCATATGGGAATAAGAAAAAGAGCCCCTAACAATCTATGGAGCTATTCCCTTCAATATCTATTCATTAAGTTTGGATAATCATCAAAGAAAATAAGAAGGCAACCATGAGAATATAGCAAAGAAAATTCATCGGCACCCATCAACTTTTAGACATCATATGGGAACAAGAAAAAGAGCCCATAGCAATTTGTGGAGACATTCCCTTCAATATCCATTAATTAAATTTAGATCATCATTAGAAAAAATAAGAAGACAACCATAAGAATATAGTAAGCAGAACCCATCAGCATCCATCAGCTTTGAAACATCATATGAGATAAGAAAAAGAGTCCATAGCAATCTATGGAGCTATTTCCTTCAATATCCATTAATTAAGTTTGGATTAATCATCAAGAAAAATAAGAAGGCAACTATAAGAATATAGTAAAGAAAATTCATTGGCACCCATCAACTTTTAGATATCATATGGGAACAAAAAAAGGAGCCCATAGCAATCTATGAAGCCATTCCCTTTGATATCCATTAATTAAGTTTGCATCATCATCAAAAAAAATAAGAAGGCAATCATATATAAGAATATAGCAAGCAGAATCCATCCACACCCATCAGCTTTAAAACATCATATGGGAATAAGAACAAGAAGCCATAACATACCACATGTCAAATGTATCAGTTGTTTAGCATACCTCATGCCAAATGTATCATAATCATCGGTTGTCTAGATTCTTTGTTAGGCAGCTTAGTCGATAAACCTTTCAAAGTATTATCTGCATCAAAAATAAGTGATATCAATATGATATATAAAGCCAGTGAGGTAATAAAAGAGTGTCATTTTTGCGATCGATTATAAAAAACTCTACTATTAGCTAAAAGCAGATCTAAAAGCTAAAAGATAATAATAGTCAGATATTCAAAAAATATCTATTCTGAGAACAATCTTCAGTATAGCATGAGCAAAATAGAAATATAACAAAGCAAGTAAATAAATCAAGTCACTATTGTTCTCTGCATCCTCCTCCTCCTCAATATCATCATCATCTCTAGCTGGGTTTAAAGGTGCATACTATGATACTGATGCCTGATGAGTCTGATATGATCGAAAAGTAGGTGGCTATGAAGGAGATAATTGAAAACTAGAAGATGCTTAAAAATTGAGAGAGGCTTGAAAGTTTATCTTTAGAAGTAGCTCATGCAGTAATCTGTTGTTCGCGTCAATCTCCTTTTTAGTATATTTCACCCTCCTAAGTTCATCCCTTTTACGTTCAATAGCTTCCACCTGACAATTCCATTCAGCTTCAACCTGCCTCCTCACTTGCTCTCGAAGTTTTTGACTTTGCATCCATTATGAGCATGATGAAGCTTGGCCATGAAAATATGATGGGTCTGCCAATACAATAGACTTTAATCCTAGGTCATAAATCCTTCCTTTCTTCTTTCCACCAACTGTGCGAACCCACACATCCAACTCTGATGGTGGAGACTATTGTTGGCTAGAATCAGATGCCTCCTCCATATTACGTCGAAATTCACCCTGTCAGATTTGTCTCAGTTTGCATAAAGTAAGTATTTAAGATAATATGTAATATGTTACTGACGTTAATATACTCTAATCTCCTATCCATCCAACTCTTATCCTTCTTTTGATGGATGTGTATAAATAATTCAGATGGAGATGGCATAATATTAGTCTTCACAGTCTATAATATTTCAAAAGATATAAACATCAACTCTTAAATAAACTGTTCTAATTTGTAACTATGAACTAAATATAATTAAAAAAAAAATTAGACTTAACCATATTGTGCAAGGCAACAAAAGTGGTGATGGAACCACCAATGTGAAGAGAAGCACCAAACCCACCACAATCAGAAGCATAATTTTGTTTAGTTTTTTCACGCTTTTGCTGATATTGTATAGTACCCCAGTGTTGGCATAATCTATTCCATATAGTATCTCCAATCCAAGATGGTCTCTCCATATTCTTACGAGCATTAGCAAGCAATTTTTTAAATCAAGCTACATGCTTCTCAAAATTGGCACGCATCCATTGATAATTCAATGGCACAAAGCGATGCCTCCTCTACAATGAATATGGACAAACAAATTAAATGACACAAAAAAATATATGGACCATAAATTGAATGAGTAAATATCATTACTTAAATACCTTAAACTCAGCAAACCACATATCTCTAACAATAGGAGATATTTTTTTCCATGATACCCAAGACTCATCAAAGTGGCTCCTCATAATTTCAATAATGGCGTTCGCAGTTGGGTGAGAAGCCAAGAACCTATAAATATTATGTCTCACATTGGTCAGCATAGAACAAATATATTCAACATGTTAAAGTGACTATGATATTCTAAATTAAAGTTATCACTTATCCATCTCCATCAAGGAATGACATCGACATGCCATCGGCAGGAGGTATCTCTGCAGCATCCTGGGAGTAGCTAGCTTTAGAAATAATAGGATGAATAGATAACGATGCTGGAGGATGGATAAGAGGTCTGAAATAGAAAGATGGTGAAAGATGGTGAATACATGGCATCTAGTGGTGAACCAGCAGGAGGTGGTGAATAAACACCTGGCATCGAAGGTAGTGGAGTCTAGGATGGTGCTATATGAATGGTGGAAGGTGGGATAATAGATGATGGTGGTGGGATAGTCGACGATGGTAATGGGATAGTGGAGGATGGTGGTGAGGTAGTAGAGGAAGGTCACTGCTTTTTAAGGTGGCATCTATCAATGGAGGTTTCATTTTTTGGGTTGCCGTCTGATATCCATAATAAACATAAAAAGTATTATATTTTTTAAAAATTAGATTAAAGACTATTATCATACCTACATAAGTAATGAAGAATATTATATTTTTTCCTCTACTTCTTCCTCCACATGTTCTTCCTCCACATCTTCGTCTAGTACATCTTCTTCCTCCACATCTTCTTCCTCCATATCTTCATCCACATCTTCTTCCTCCACATCTTCCTCATCTATGTCTAAGTTTCTCTCATCATATCCCTCAACTTCCTCAAAACCATCTTCACTATCTCCTAAATTTTCAAGTGGGTCATCATTCATTATAGTATTAACATGAGACATTGCATTATCTTGATAAGCAACCTCCAATGTATATCGATCATCCACCGTACCCCTTAGTTTAATCTTTATGACAACCCACCATTCTACCTTATCCCTTATCTTTTCAGGATAAGATAGATAGTATACTTGAATTACATTTTCTGCAAAATGAAGTGATCAAACTTTGCATACCTTTGAGTATATCGAATCTCTACAATTTCATATTGTTTATGCACCTTTAAACCATGATTCATTACAGTATCAAATCATTCACAATTAAATGGCATTAACAATTTTATTGGATGCCCTAGATATTCTAGCTGGACTATCTCCTTAATGATGCCATAATAATAACTTTCTTTATCCCCTTAGTCAGAATCCTTAACGCACACACTACTATTAATAGTTTTTTTGCTCACACTCCATTCTTCTGTATAAAACTTGTAATGATTGACAAAATAAGTAGGCCATGTATGAACCTCTCTTAGGACCCCATGCTAAGTCATGCAAATATTAATTTTGTATCAAATTATCTCGATTGTGAACCTACATATGATATAATCAAAAACCATTAATAAGTTCATAATTTAGATAATAAGCATTGATATAAATAGTAAGGGTGTTGATATACTTATGTAAGTCCAAAACCAATATGAAAACTCAAATGCAATCCTAGCATCAATATCAGTGGCACTAATATTTGGTGTGAACACTTGTAAATATTGAACAAAATACCTTACAATTATAATACTATTAGTAATATGATATTCAATACAATATGAAGTTAATTAATCATCAAATATTTTTACTTACCCAATATATGGTTGAACCTCATCACAATTAAGTAATATATGTAAATGCGCAACAACTAGCTCTGTCGTCCGACTTTTACAAGTTCCCGATGGGTGATCAAATTTATTAAAAATTGACATGGTTGGATTGTCTCATCTTTACCCCCATCATCATTTCATCCAACTCTATTTCTTATTGACTATACATGAGTTTCAAAATAATATGAACAAAAATGAGAAGTCTCTTAGCACAAGTATGCCTTGCATATAGATCCTTCCACACGAGCTATGTTCTTAACCATCCATTTTAATTTATTAAGAAACCTACAACAATTAATGAATAGTAGGTAAGTGCACCATAATTTTATTAATATATAAATATAAAGTTCATATATATAAGTAATTATTACTTACCTCTCAAATGGGTACATCCACTAATATTGAACGGAACCATCGACTCTTCCTTCATATGGCAAATGAATAGGTAAGTGCTCCATTGAGTCAAGGAATCCAAGTGAAAAGATCTATTCCAATTTGTATAGTATAATAATAATATTTTATTCCATCTATAGCAAATCATCCACCATAACACTATTGAGCACAAGTCTCTAAAGAATTTATTTAACTCAATTATGGACTTCCATACTTGATCTGTTAGTATACTAAAGGCAATTGGTAGCAAACACTCCATAAATACATGACAGTCATGACTTTTCAATCCTAATAATTTTTTTTCTTTCAAATTTACACATCTGTATAAATTGGAGGCATATTCAACAGATATTTTTAACTCCTTGACCTATTTACATACAGCTCTTTTCTGCTCCATGGTTAAGGTAAATTTTGCTTTCAGTTTCATTACTTTTTTATTAGTTAATTCTTGCAACTCTAGATCCCTTCACTTATAGTACTTCTTCAAATCCATTTTTGCTTTGACATTATCTTTGGTTTTGCCTTTAATATCCATGATTGTGTTAAACACATTATTAAATATATTTTATCTATGTGCATCACATTTAGATTATGTCTGATCAAATTAATTTTTCAGTATGGTAAGTCCCAAAATATGCTTTACGTGTAACCCCATATCCATCACATCTACATAAACCCTCAGTTATCTTTGAAAGAGAAGAAACAGCTTTCCACAGTTTATCCCCAGTCAACCTATGGGGAGGTTGATCTTTTTCAATCTGATTTTTATAGAATGCATCCTATTTTTTTTAAATACATGATCCATAGATAGAAATTGATGATGACAATTGAACCAAAAATTTTTACCATTATGTTTCAAAGTGAATGCTTTTGATCACTCATACAATATGGACAAATCAATTTTTCTGTTGTACTCCATCCTAAAAACATACCATATGCAGACAAATCATTGATCATCTACATTAATGTAGCCCTCATCATAAAATTTTACTTTCTTGAAATATCATATGTTAAGACACCTTTCCATAATAATTTCAACTCATCTATCAAAGGTTGTTAATACACATCTATCCTACTCTTTGGATTATGTGGACCGAAAATAATCAAGTCAAGAACATATAAGGAGTAGTCATGCATAGTTCTGGAGGAAGATTACAAGGAATAATAATTACTGGCCAACAAGAATATGGTGTAGCTGATTGACTATATGGGATAAAATCATCAGTATATAAGCCTAACTTGATATTTTGTGATTTAGTTGCAAAATCAAGATACATTTCATCAAAGTATTTTCAAGTTTCTCCATCTGATGGGTGACACAACACCTCTGACTCTCGTCTATTCTCATAGTGCCATCTCCTGTATGGAGCAGAACTCATAGAAGCATACAATCTCTTTAACCTAGGAATGAAGGGTAAATAATACATTCTTTTCATGAGGATCTCTTTATATTGTCTATTAATAATTCTCTGTATTTTATAAAGAACTATACCATAAAATTTATATTCCTTATCTTCTTTATTTTTAGCATAATATAACATACAACCATTAATGCAACAGTCTATTTTTTGAGCTGTGAGGCCAAGTTTGGACACTAATTTTTTTGTTCTGTAAAAATCTTGAGGGATTATATTATTAGAAGGATGTGTCTCTTTCATAAGTCTAACTATTTGATCAAAAGATCTTTGAAAAATATTTTTCTTCAATTTAATACTTAATAATCTAACAACAATAGACAATTTAGAGTGATTATTACATTTTGACCACAATGGTTGCTGGACTGTATGTAACATATCATAAAAAATTTGAGCATCCATATTCGGAGGCTCCTCCACATTTTGTTCATAATGAAACCCAAACTCTGAACCAATAGCATCAAAAATTATATCTCAATATCTATTCAACTGTTCATCATTATCCAATTATGAATTATTAGAAGTACTTAAATGCATATCAAACACCCTACCCACACGAAGATCACTCTCTTCATGTGATGTCCAATACCAATAATTAGGCACAAATCTTTTTTTATAAAGATCAACCTTCATTTTGGTTTTTACACTTGGAATAAGGATATATAATTTTTCTATGGCTCTCAAACTGTGGTTGTTGGCATGCAAAAGAAATAAATTCTTTCACCCCTCTTAAAAAAATATCAGTATATCCCTTTTGACCCAATAAAAGCCTATTATATATCCAACTATGATGATGACGAATATCCATATTCTGCAGCATAAACAAAATACAATCATACAACTACAATATTTACAAATTGTATATTGTTCAAAATTAGGCTTCATGCCAAACTCTATTGGTGCCAGACCCCCAAATGCATGAAAAAAGAAATAAATGACAACCACATTAATAATTAGAAAGCATCAAATTAATTTCTAACCCCAAAATTTTGATTATAATCCAAGAATGTTTGATCAATTTGGAAAAATAGAAAAAATAGCAAGAGAATAAGAGAGAGAAGAATATACCCCAGAGGTCGGTAGTCACTTTTCGATGATAGAGGGAGGGGATCGAGAAGGGTTAGGATGAGGGTTTGAGGAGAAAAGAATCGAGAAGAGAGGGGTTTGAGGGGGTGCGGGGGGATCGAGAAAGGGGAGAGGTCACTGGTGTCACTGGCAAGGGAAGGGCTGTCGACGGGGCCGGGGGGGGTTGGGGGGTGCGGCGACTAGAGTTCAATTGAGAGGGTTGGAATGGAGGGTTGGTTAGGGTTTAAGTACCCCAATTTAGCATCAATAAATCGGTCGCTATATTGGATTGAAGTTTTGATCGATATTTTGATCACTAAACAGCTGAAATATCAATTGTAAAATTAAAAAAAAATAATTTTAAAATAAAATATTTATAATATAATAAAAAAATATTTTTTTAAAATTTAAAATATTTTTTAAAAATTATTTTTATTTAAATTTGTTGGAATGGGGGGTCAGTTGGGGTTGTGCACCAATTTTTTCAAAATTTAAATTTGCAACTAATTATTCGGGTGCAAAAAAATGAAAAATTTTGGCAACCAAAAAATCGATCACAAATATTTCTTCAAATTAAAAAACAATAATTAAAATATTTTGCAACCAATTTTTTGGTTGCACAGCATCAAAATATTTTGCAACCAAAAAATTGGTAGCAAATATATTTAAAGAATAAAAAAATAAAAAAACTTGTGATTGATTTTTTGGTTGCAAAATAATAAATTCATTTTACAACCAAGAAATCGATTGCAAAATTTTTTTTTCAAATTAAAAAATAATAATTAAAATATTTTGCAATTGATTTTTCGATTGCAATGTATCTAAATATTTTGCAATCAAAAAATCAGTTACAAATATGTTTAAAGAATAAAAAAATGAAAAAACCTTATGATCGATTTTTCAATTGAAAAATAATAAATCTATTTTGCAATCAAAAAATTGATCTAAAATTATTTAAAAAATCTAATTAAATAATTAAAAATATTTGTGACCAAATTTGTGGTTGCAAATATGTAAAAAAATAATATTTTATAAATTTATTTTTATATTTAGATTTTCAATTGCTAAATCAATCACAAAATTTTATGGCAAAAAATGTTGCAACCAATTTTGCAATCGATATTTTATCAATCGTTATATTAAAATTTCTTAAATAATCAGTCATAAAATTGGTCGCAAATTCGATCCAAAAAATTTGATCTCAAAAGTGATCATAAAATCACTATTTTCTTATAGTGGATTGAGAGAAATACTTTTTATATATTTTTGATATGGATAAAAAAAATTTTCATTCATTGCTCCTTTCTTAATCATAAATTTAATGAAATTTTAAGCACCTTCAACATAATCTTTATTGGACCTTAGCTTATTTATCCAAGTTTTGTCCATTTAATGGGTAATCACAACTCACATAAAAAAATTATATAAATAAAATATTAGAAATACTAAGTGACATATACTTAACTTTATAAATTATACAAAATATCACATTAAGAAATGAACTGAAATGTTTCTATTGAATAATGCAAGAATTTGGAGGATTTTTACCTACAAATTGAGTGGATCAAAAATGGATGGTTTTCAATAACAGGATAAATGGGCTGCTTTAATTTACGGTGGCCTTATTTGATTTATGGTTGGGAAGTTCTCAAACCTATTTAACTTTAGATAATGCATTTTAAGATGTGTAAAACATGATCAAAAATATATCTTCTTGATTTATGTTCCACTATGCATTTCCCAATAAAACTTTATAGGTAGGACATTTCTAGCAAGTAATGCCATACTACTATTGAAGAAACTTAAATATCAAAAAAATTCAGATGATATGATATAATGCTCTGCAATCCAAGAAAAACAAAATCATGCACTTTGGCTGGCAAGTGGGCCTCAAACAAAATCCATGAGCCTACAGGAATTCAAAAGGATCAGTACATGTCTAAGGTGCAAACATTTCTAAGAAAAACAATACCTTATAATTTCATAAATTTTTTAGGTTCTGTAGGTTCTAATACTTAGTATGAACTATCTAATTCAACATGCATCCACACAAGTTCTCCTATCCTTTCACTCTAACTATGCAAGAACTCCAGCCAAAATAGCACCTTTATATTTATCCTTTTTCTATTGCAACTGAGCATATACTAATTTATTTGTCAAGGTACACAAAGTATTACTTATGCAATTATTAAAAAATTTATGATTTATCTCAAAATCATCTAATTCTTGATATTTTGTAGTGAAGTAGGATTAAAATTTCAAGTTTGCAATATAATAGCTAAAAAGGTTTACTAGCTTCTGTGACAGGTATGCTCAAGGATATGCATCTACAAGATATTTGTAGCTTTACTAAAATATACTCATGTGGTCTTGTCTCTAAACTATTTCAAACCTGATTCACAAGAATAAGAGTAACAATTCAAAAAATTATTAATAAATTAACAACATGGTGATATTCTCTATTATGAGACCCAAAAGCCCCTACTTCAATAGAGGTAGGAAGATTTTATCATAATAATATTCTATTAATCAAATGCAACTCAGAAAATAAATCAAATGCTCATGAATTCAAAGATCTCCTTTAATTATATAACTCAAAAAATAAAATAAGAAAATGCATTCATCACATTATACATGAAAAAAGAAGCCATATTTCTCAAACTATGATTGGAATGGAAAGTTGAGAGGATCTTAAAGAAATAGATAATAAATTTTATACTCATCAGCAGAAATCATCGAATGTCATGGGATCGACTTAAAATTAGAAACAAAATTGCTATCATTAAAAATTAGAAGATCAAGAAACCAATATTTGAAACAAAAAAATTGCTATCAGATTTGGACTTAGGATCAAATATTTAATTCACTACAAGAATATTGATTATTAGCGATGGCTATTAGCAACAGCAAATTTACCATCGCTAATAACAATATTTTTCGATGGCAAATAGCAATCAAGAAATCTATCGTCACAAAAAATAACAAAATTATTAGCAATGGTAATATGAGTTGATAATAAAAAATAATTTTATTTTTTAATTTGGTTCTAAAATTATTAGCGATGAAAAATTATTATTAGAGACGGCAATAAGCTGTCACTAATACTAAAGTAATTTTATTTTTTTTACTTTGGTTGAAGGATTATTAGCAATGAAAAATAATTATTAGCGATGGATTTGTCATCGCTAATACTAAAGTAATTTTATTTTTTTTAATTTGGTTGTAAGATTATTAGTGATGGAGGTAAGTTATTAGCAACTACAATGGCTGTTGCTAATAGTAGTTTTATTTTTTTAATCTATTTGTAGGATTATTAGCAATGAAAAAATATTACTATCGAGTCCCCGGCCTGCCTCCCTCCGACTGCCTCCCTGAGCCCCCGGTCTGCCTCCCCTTGATGACCTCCCCAAGGCCCCAGCCCACCTTCCCCCCTTTTTCCTCCTGCCTTCCTCTTTCCTCCCCAGCCTGCTCCCCTTCTTCTCTTACCGCGTAGCACCACCTCCATGACGCAATACCACCTATATGGGTTTGGTGAGTACTAACGACGGTGGTGGCGACTGCTGCATAGCGGTCATCAAATATCATTATTTTAAAATTTTTAATATTTTTAAATTAATATTTATATGATTTAGTTAAATTAGATTTAATATTTAAATTAAATTAATAATATTTAATTAAATTTAGTTAAATTAGTTTTAAAGTAGTTAAATTAGTTTCAAGGCTACCATGTGTTAGCTAACGCCAAGGAAACCACCTGAGTGGCTCTAGTACATGATTTCGTCAAGGGAGTATATGTAGTACTCACCAAAGGGGTAGTACTCACTAGAGGGGAGTTGGCAAAGGATAAGGAGGAGAAAGCAACTGTGATAGCCATTGTGGAGGAGAGAGAAAGAGAAGAGAACAAAATAAACTATTCTTAGTAGCTGGATTTATAGGGTTGAAGAAAATCAAGACCTACCTGTAGCTAAGAAGCTAGACCCCACAAATGCATTTAGAATATATATTCGACTTTAAAACTGTATACCCAATTAGATTTTATGAACATACTTTTTTAATGTTGTCTTTGATCAATAGTGGATGGCATACCACAGCAGACTTATCCTTAGACCCACCAACTGATGTAGATCCTCCTTCAGAGAGATCATCAAACTACAAAATATCAAGCACAAAAAGCAGCCAAATGTGCATAATATG
Source organism: Elaeis guineensis (assembly GCF_000442705.2). Lineage (NCBI taxonomy): Eukaryota > Viridiplantae > Streptophyta > Magnoliopsida > Arecales > Arecaceae > Elaeis > Elaeis guineensis. Next base: position 139,131,901 of record NC_025996.2, on the reverse strand, counting down.
CTAGGAAAAATGTCCAAAAAAAGATGCTATGTAAGAAAGTAGACATGCACAAGAGCAAGCATAAATTAACAAGTATAAAACTTACAACGTAAAGGGTTATTAGCGACGGTATTTTTGCCGTCGCTAATAGTAGGTATTACTGATGGAAGATTGACTATTAGCGATGGCAAAAGCTGTCACTAATAAATTTAATTTTTTTAAAAAAATTAATTATAATTATAATTAAATTAATTAATTATCGATGGTTATTAGCAATGGCTATATTTTACCGTCGCTAATAATTTTGAAAAAGTTTATCTAAAAATTATTAAAAAAAAAAATTTCTAATAAAAGTTAATGACGGTTCTAGCGATGAAAGTGTCATCGCTAATACTTTTACCGATGGTATTAGCAATGGCCACTTTGCTATCACTAATACTTTGCCTCAGTGATGGTTCTAGCAATGGAATTGCCATCGCTAATACTTTTATCAATAGCCACTTTGCCATTGCTAATACTCTGCCATTTTACCATCCACGGGGGAAAAAGGTTTTCGCTCGTGCGTGCCTCATCCTCTCCCCTTCCCACGATTCTCCTCTTGTCGGCACCCAAACCCCCCTCAACCCCCCATTCCTCCATCCCCACCCCGTCCCTCCCCGCCCCATCCCTTCAGCATCTTGCGGCCTTGAGCCTGCGTCCCTTCATGTCCATGACTGCCCCCACCCTGTCGGCCCCAACATCACTGATCCGACCCCGCGGCCCCGAGCCACGTCCCTCCACACCCACAGTCGCCCCGACCCTGTTGGCCCTGATGTCGTCGGCCCCACACTGCGGCCCTGAGCTAGCGCCCCTCCATGCTCGCGGCCGCCCCGATCCTATGGCCCCTGTCCTATTGGCCCAACCCTATGGCCCCATCCGCACACCCTCATCTCCGCGGTCTCATCCTCGAGCTAACATCCCATCCGTGAGCTGTCTGCTTGCTATTGTGAGTATTAACGATGGCTAATACTATCATTAAAAGTTAATTTTTTTATTTAAATTATATTAATTAACTTTAATTAGATATTAAAAAATAAATTAATTAAATATTAATTTAATTAATTAATTAGATAATTATTTAATTAATTAGAAGTACGGAACTTGGGTCTCGACATGTAGAGTGCTCGAACTGAGAAAAGGTGCCGGGTAGCATTGCAAACATAGGGCCAGGGTGTGCCCTGCGCGCTTGGGCCTCGGATCCCAGCTGGCGTCCAAGACATCCAGCCCCCACACACCTTGCACGCTCAGGTCGAGGGAAGGTGCCGGTCAGTATTATGAACACATAGTCGGGGTGTGCCCTGCATGCTCAGGCCTCGGGTCCCAATTGGCGTCCAAGGCATCCAGCCCTTGTACGTCCTGTGCACTTAGATCGATGAAAGATGCTAAGCAGCATTGCAAACATGAGGCTGGGGCGTGCCCTGTGCGCTCGAGCCTCAAATCCCAACCAGTGTCTAGGGTAGCCAGTCCTCACGCAAGGGCCGAGTGCATATTCTATGGTATCTCATAATTGGATATTAATTTAGGTAATTAATTAGATATTAACTTTTAAAAAATTTATATTGCATAGAATCATAGACCCATCTTTTGATTAATGTATATATTTTACTATATCCGCATATTTATATATTTTTATATGGATGAAAGAATTATGTACGTTGATCAATTGATTGTCCAGTATGGATGGTTTGAAAAATACAAGTAATTCTATAGGTCATTCAGTAATCAAACAGTTTGCTGAGGGTTCAAAAAAATTTGGATAGCATTTTTCTTTAGTTCTCTCCACACATCTTCAGCCATGTGGGGAGAACTAAGAAAAAATACTATTGAAATTTTTTTTGATTCCTATTGTGTATCGTTTGATTCTTGTAATTAATCTATATAATTAATATATTTTTTGAATGAGATAGGATCTTTCTATACTTATTGGTTGATGATAGGATGCATTTACTATGTAAGCTATTTTGAATGATGAAATAATTAATTAGCAGTTACTTTATATTTATATATATAAAGAATTCTTAGATAGTATGCCATGGATTGTAGCTGGATAGACCATCGAGTAGTCGACGGGATGATTTTTGCTGAGTATAGGGAGGGTGCAGAGTACTTCTACGATTTTACTTTTGAGAATGCAGCACTCTTACATCAAGGATGGGCTCGTTATCTTTGTAACCGATATGGCAATGGAGAAATATTTGATAGAGATACAATTACTGTCCATTTATATAAGAATGAATTTATGTCCAACTACAAGCATTGATACTTGCATGGAGAGACGTGGGAGAAAGTTGTAAGGGTTAGAAGCGAGCAGGATAGGGACACGATAGAATAGCAGACATGATTATGGATGTGGTTGGTTCTGAATTTAACTGGGATGTCGAGAATGATCCAGAAGTTGGCAGTGATAATTTCTACCATATATTGAAAGATGCTAATGAACCACTATGGTCGGGATGTGAAACACACACTGTATTATCAACTGTGTCAGAGTTGTTAAATTTGAAGACTGAATTTAATATGACGGTCAATTGTTATAATAGGATGGCAGCAATAATAAAGAAGATGCTACCCAAAGATGAGAAGCTTGTTGGGAGTAACTATACTTCAGAAAAAATGGTGAAAGGGTTAGGTATGGGATATGAGAAAATAGATACATACCGTAATAATTGCATACTTTTCTACAAGGAGGACCAACTGAAGAGCTCATGTAACGTATGCGGTAAAATCCGATTTAAGCAAAAGCAAGAAGGTAGAAATCAAAAGGGCATACCATATAAGATTCTTCGATATCTTTCACTCACTCTTAAATTTTGGAGACTCTACTTATCCAAGAGTACTGTCAGATAGATGAGATAGCATAAAAAAAAGATTCACAAGTACTTTGATATGATGAGTCATCCATCGGACAGCAAGGTATGAAAATAATTTGATGCTTGTCATCTTTTATTTGCTCAAGAATCACGCAATATCCAATTGGATCTATTTATGGATGGCTTTACATTGTTCAGTCATATAGTGGCCACTTATTCATGTTAGCTAGTTTTTATTATTCCATACAATCTTCCATCTGGGATGTGCATAAAAGAACATAATATCTTTCTTACATTAGTCATTCCTAGACCATGATATCCTGGTAGAAGCATTAATGTATATTTAAGGCCTCTTGTTGATGAGCTGAAATTCTTATAATCTAATGGCATACGTACTTTTAATGCATCGAAGAAGTAGAATTTTGTAATGAATGCTACATTGATGTGGACCATTAGTGATTTTTCTACTTATGGGATGCTATTAGGATGGAGCGCTCATGAAAAACTTGCATGTTCTTATTGTATGGAGAATACAAAATTATTTCAACTTGAGCATGGTCATAAGCCCTATTGGTTCGATTGTCATCGTCAATTCCTTTCCGAGCATCATCTTTTTCGAAAGCAGTGGGATACTTTTAAAAGGAATAAGATAGACAAAGACCATGCACCTCCATGCCTTAGTGATATGGAAGTATTTCAGAGAGTATCCCACTTGGACGAAGTCTAGTTTGGCATGCTATTTGACAAGAAGAAGCCCCGAAGGTTCGATAGAACTCATAATTGGGTGAAGCGAAGCATCTTTTGGAAATTATTGTACTTGTCCATCAATTTGATTCGTCATAATTTTGACATCATGCATATTGAGAAGAATATATTCGATAATATTTTCTACACTGTTATGAATATCAAGGATAAGATGAAGGATAATTCTAAGGCTAGAGCAGATATGAAGAACATATGCAAGCATCTTCAGTTAGAGCTGGTTGAGGTGTCACCTGAAATCTTTCTGAAGCCAAAAGCATCTTATACCTTAACAAGGGAGCATTTAAAAGATATTTGTGAATGGTGTAAAAGTCTTAAATTCTCAGATGGTTATATAAGTAATCTAGCTCAATGCATCAATGTCAAAGATTGTAGATTCTATAGGCTAAAGATCCATGACTGCTATATCTTCATGCAATGATTACTTTCATTGGCTTGGCGTGATCTCCTTTCCAACTCTATATGGAGATCTTTGACCAAGCATAACTTTTTTTAGAGATATTTGTGCTATCGAACTATCCATCGACCACATCTTCAGTCTTGAGGCTAGAGTATAGAGACCATATGCAAGTTGGAGAAGATATTCCCTCCTAGCTTCTTCGACTCCATGGAGCACCTCGTGATTCATCTGACATATGAAGCTAGGGTGGGGACTACTATAGTATAGGTGGATATATCTATTTGAAAAATACATGCATAGTCTCATGAAGAAAGTGAAAAATAAGGTCTCAGTCGAAGGTTCTATTATGAAAACTTATATAATAGAAAAAATTTTAAATTTCAACCGACACTACTTTAACCCTAGTGTACAGACAAAGCTGACTCAAGTGGATCAATATGATGATGGTGGTGAGAGATCAGAGGTGGAGATCTCAATATTTGTCTATCTTGCTTGTAAATTTAGGCACGAGGTTCGTCAGATATTGACTGATACTGAACTTTGACAGGCAGAGATATATATTTTACTAAACTATACGGAGGTCAAACCATATGTTAAGTAAGTATCCATCACAATCTCAATTCTTTAATTACTTACCATCCTATGCGTATAGGCAATATGATGAGATGTTGAGACGGGACAACTTGATGATAAGAGAAGAAAAAATTTTTACTCAATGCTGAAAACTTTGTAAATTGGTTCTATCAACTGGTAAGCGACTATTGTCATTTAATTTAATTTAATTTAATTTTTTATAATATACAGGTCATGCAAGGTAGCGAATCCATACCTAGAAAGCTAAGACCATTAGGTTATAGGCCAACAAAGTATGAGACATGTTATAATGGCTATAACATAAATAGTTTCAAATTTCACATGCAGTAATATGGAGAATATAAAAGTACAATGAACAATGGTGTGTGTATAAAGAGCAGCTGGTGCACAGAGACAAAGAATGACTACTATGGAATCCTCGAAGAAGTGATCAAATTGACCTACCCCTTAGGTGATAATAATGTCATTCTGTTTAAGTATCGATGGTTTGATACTGACAATTGTATGAAGGTTGATCTACGATACGGGCTTATTGAAATCAAACATTCATGGATCAAAAGTATATGTCAATGATCTTTTTGTGCTAGCCCAACAAGCTACTCAAGTGTATTATACTCCTTTTTTATCAAGGGAGAGAGAAAGAAAAGATTGATGGACTATATGTAAGGTTAAGTCTCAAGCCATTCATTACGTACTCGAAGAAAAAGAAGAGCCCCAATTACCAAAATATTTTCAAGAGGATAAAAAATTAGGATTTCATTGGTCTTCAATAAATACCAAGTTGGATGCTTCAGAAATTCTCATACATGATGGCCAATATGAGGAGGTAGATACAACTGATTTTATTTTAATCCTATCTAAGAAAGAGAAGAAGAGAAAGAAGAAGAACTGGAAGAAGAGGAAGAGATAGAAAAAGAGGAAGAATCAGAAGAAGAATCCGAAGGATACTAGATATCTAAAGAGGTCGATGAGTAGTGCTAAGTATATAATTGTGGAATCATTTTAATTATTTATCTTGCATTATTTTAAATCTTTCATTGCCATCAATAACTGTATAATTAATTTGATGAATCCATTTATTTTTATTTTCAGAGATTATACATTATGTCTTTCAGAGGCCAGAGCCGTGTCAGCTGATGACAGAGCTCTCGAGGAGAGAATGATCATTTAGCCAGCTCGTAGGATTCTATACTTCTCACACCACGTGGTAAACTCTATAACTTTAGATATTCTCGTTTATGTTATTTTGTTCTTTGCTAACTAATATAATTTTCTTCATATTAGATGTTTTGTGCTCAAGTTTGGATGACAGGGGATCACCAGTGACTCCACAGTCACACACACCAACGACCGGCTCCCAGATGTAGAGGCATGGTAGAGGACCTGCCCGGCTCACGATACCTTCGACTCGATCGGAGGATGGAAAGCTGTCCATATTCAGAGTCGCTCGTAAGTACTATATCTTTACTGAATATGTTTAAAATTTAGCCATTGTAGAGTCTAATATTTATTATTCAAAATCAATTTTGCAGCATATTTTCAGAGAGCTCCATACCTTGTGTGATTATCGAAATCATCCGACAATTGATTCCAAGCATGATGAACAAGTTCTCCAATTGACCATCGGGGGCTCGTGATGCAACCTAAGAGATATTCCTGATAAGTCAAAAGTGCTTAATTTAATAATTCATGATAAATTTGTATTCTATATATTAATACATGCTTGCTTCTACTTGCAGGAGAATCACTGATTCTTATCTCCACATGATGAGAAGGCTAGCCATCCGATCTTTGAGCAGGTGGCCATAAGTAGGTTTTGAGATGGACTACACAACCTACGATAGTTTGCCATCAAGTATTTCAATTTTCAGTCACCATCAGATTGGAAGTCCTATAGAGATCACTGAATATGGGTGGATGTATGGGAGGTTCTTTATGATTAGTGGAGCAGCGAGGAGTATGCTAGTAGATGGCAGAGGGTTCGACAGAATCGGACCACCTAGCAAGATCCGATTAGGCACATGGATGGCTCTATCGGCACACATATTATACTCGATAGACTGGTAAGAAATCTATACCAAAACTCTTCACTAGAACTGTAAAAACTATTATATGTATATTTTAATTAATTTAATTTTATTATTTACTTATGATAGATATGGCGGCTGGGTCATCCATTAGGCCAACTGTAGTTGTGGGAGACCACACACCAGTCTAGGAGGATTGATGATTATTTAGATTCTAGATTGTAATAGATTGCGGTAAAAATTTCAAATATATTTATTAAGTTGTGACAGGATCTGATATGTATAGTAGAACTAATGTATTTTTGAACTATGTAGGTAAATTGCACGGAGTACGTCATTGCATGATACAGTGATGATCCATCCACTCAGCCCCTCCTTAACCTTGAGAGATAACTCAGAGTCACCGAAGGGGTGAGTAAGACTTGGGTCATCAGATTCAGCCACAGCTTCGGCCCTCTAACAGTCCGATACTCTTCGGCATCCTTATAGACCTCAATGTTCCAGATTTGGAGCAATGCGCATGTGGAGGAAGTTGTGTAGAGGCTTTTGAGCCAGCGATCTCATAGCTTTGGGATGCCATCTGCAATACGGTCGTGGAGATTCTCTGAGATCCATAGTTGCACGACCAGCTAAGCTCATTGTCCCAACTATCATATCAGATAATTCTATTAGTAAACTCTTTTATTTGTTTTAAATTTTTATATTTAGAAGCTTCACATATTTAGGCTTGAGCCAGAGAAGAAGATGTAGGATCCAAAAATTCAATCTAATCATTTAATTGATGGATCGGAGGTGTTTATAGTTCTGTATCATCGAATGAAATGCATAGGAATAATCTGTTCGAGAATCAGAGAAGTGTATCGAAAGATATATCTCCGTATCGAAAGATATACCACTATATTGAAATTTATTAATAATATTTTATTTTTTTTCATTTCAAGATGCTAGGACATCTGACTTTCATCCACCAGCTACTGGAGAGGAGAAAAAAGACAAGGATAAGGACAACGAGGAGAATCTAGGTTGACTTTTTTTTTGTTTTGATGTATTATATTTTTTTTGATATTGCTTGTAAAATTATATAATTTATAATTTTAATATAATATAATTAGTTTTTTATTTATGAATGTCATATTATCTTTAGATTTTAATTATAATTGATGTTAGAAACCATAATTGATTGTGATAAATTAAAATAAATTTTAAAAAATATTATTATAAATTTTTTAAAAAATAAAATTAACTATTACTAATGGCATTAAGCCATCACCAATAACAAAATATAGATTTTTTTAAAAAAAATAAAATTAAATATTACCGATGGTACTAAAGACAGCTTTAGCAGTCGTCAATGCTTATTAGCGACAACATTAGCGACAACAAAACCATCGCTAATTATTTTTAATTTTTTTAAAAAAATATTTAAAAATAAAAAAATAAATAGCAATAGAATTTAGTCATCGCTAAGTTCGTCACTAATGTCGATTATTAGTGACGGCTAATAAACCTATCACTAATAAGGATAATTAGCGACTAAGATTTTTTTGACTACCAATTAGCGATGGAAGGCCGTCGCTAATAGTATTAGTGATGGTAAATTAACTATTAGCGACAGCTAATAGCAGTCACTAATAGTCCAATTTCTTATAGTGATTAGAAAGGAAAACAAAAATCCAGCATGAAGAACTAGGGCAATGCAGTCAAGGAACAAGACTTAGATCTATGGCTAGACTTGAGATAAGCAAAGGTTTGATGGATATCTTCTTGGGTAGCACCTCGCTCAAATCTATGGATGAGGAGCTCAGGAGAGGTGGGATTGGAGGATGAGAGGAGCTCGGAGGAAGAGAAATCTGAGGAGCTTATGAGGAGAGGTGGGATTAGTGAAGTGTAACTGAGATCAGAAGATGAGGAGGAGAAAATATTAGGCCTATCAATTTTGGGGGTGGTGATATATGGTTTCCAACAATACTTATTAGCATCATCTTGTTCTTCCTATCAAATGACGCTTGTAAAAGACACCAAATTATTTTTTACGATGCATATAAGCCACATTAGATTATGATTCTTATAAAAAGCACTCGATAATTTGTTGCTTAGAAGAATATTTGCGGATGCTAGGGAAAAGCATCGGTATATTTAAGTTGACAAAGCTCCGTTCTCTTGTAGTGTTCATAGCCACTGCAAATCTTCAACATATGGCACTACATGTGGTATGTGGTCGTCCAAATAAAAATTCTATAGATAGCTGCCTATAATAGACCATATAGACAATTCTTGCTTATCAACATGCCATCTAATTTATGAATCTCAAAGCTTAATCAGTTCAAAATGTGTGTTGCTTAAGAGAGCCATAAAAGAGTAATTTGAAAAAGTGTTTTGAAGTCATCTCGCTTATTGCGTTAAAATATGCTATGTATTTTATCTGTCTTAGAGGGTTTCCCTTTTCTAATTAGTTATCCCATCGATCTCTATGATCAGCACATATTGCATAATGATGCATAAATCATATAATACCAACTTGAACTTACTAGCTGATCAATCTCATCAAATTGGTTGACTAGGAGGCTTCTAGCATCTAAACAACCTACAAAGTCATCAACCCATAATGGTTAAATTATGACCTTGCACGATTACTTTTCTTTTTTCTTTTCCTTGCTGCAAAATAAATGATCTAAATTCAACATTCTCTCAAAAAATTCAATTTTAAGTTGATGATGGTATTTTGGTTTTTTTTTTGCATATATATCCTTATAAGTATCCAAAATTGCATACATAACATTACAAATTTGTTGTTTACATATGTACCCTTATCCCTCTTTTTTTAAATTTTTATATATATATCTTTATAAATATCTAAAATTATTTATACATACCCTTGAAAAGTTATCTATTATAAATTATTCTTTATACACGCACATCCTCAAAAAGAGAAGATGTGCAAAAAATAATTTATAAATATATACCTACAGGAAAAATAAGCTTTAGTGATGGCAATTTTGCCATAGCTAATAAGTCTTTTTACCGACAATCAATAGCGACCAAAATATAAGCCGTCGCAAAAAAAAATTATTAGCGATAGAATTTTCGGCTTTTAGCTATGGCTAATTATGTCGCTAATAAAAAATAATTTTATTTTTTTTAATTTGACCATAGGATTATTAGCGATGGAGTCATCTTATTAGCGACGGCATTATTCTATTGCTAATAATCTCAAATTTTTCCACCCCTTTTTAGTTCCCTACACGCTCTCATTTTCCCCCACCCCCTCTCGTTTTCCCCCAGCCCCCTCTCAATTTTTTGGTTTGCTCCTCCGTTGGCAACCGACCCTCTCCCTTTGATTTTCTCCTCTCTAAGCCCCCGACCCACCTCTCTAAGCCCCCGACCCACCTCCCCCTAGCCGCCTCTGGTCCCCCTCTTTCCCTCACCATCGGATTGGGCTTCCCCGAACCTCCAGCTGCCTCCCCGAGCCCCTGACTGCCTCTCCAAGCCTCGAGCCCCGGGCCGCCTCCTCGAGCCCTTGGCCTGCCTCCCCGAGCTCCTATTCGTCGGATCCTGATCCTCTCAATCGCCTCCTACCTCCCCAAGCCCCGACCAACTCCTCGAGCCCTTGGCCTGCCTCCCCGAGCCCCTATTCATCAGATCTTGATCCTCTCAACCACCTCCTACCTCCCCAAGCCCCGACCGCCTCCCCGAGCCCCCAGCCCACCTCCCCCTAGCTGCCTTCAATCTCCCTCTTTCCACCACTATCAGATCTGACTTTCCTGAGCTGTCGGCCGCTTCTCCAAGCCCTGAGCCCTCGCCCCACCTCTCCGAGCCCCCAACCACCTCTCCGAACCTCGAGCCCCTGGCTCACCTCCCCCTAGCCGCCTCCTCGAGCCCCCGATGACCTCCTCGAATCCCTAGCCCACCTCCCCCCTTCTTCCCCTCGCCTTCCTCTTCCCCCCTTCTCCTACCACATAGGGCCACCTCCGTGCCGCAGCGCCATCTCCTACCGTGTAGGGCGGCCTCCGTGCCACAGCACCGCCTCCATGCCACAACACCGTCTCCTATCATGCAATGCCATCTCCATACCATAGCACCACCTCTGTACCGCAGCACCATCTCCTATCGCACAGCGTCGCCTCCATGTCGCATCACTGTCTTTGTGGGTTTGGTGGGTATTAGTGACATGACAATGACGGCTGCATAGCAATCATCAAATATCATTATTTTAAATTTTTTAATATTTTTAAATTAATATTTATATGATTTAATTAAATGAGATTTAATATTTAAATTAAATTAATAATATTAAATTAAATTAAAATTAATAATATTATTAAAATTAGTATTATTTTTGAGAGGTGAAATTACTCTAGGAAACTCTCTAACGAGAGTAGCCCTACTGCCTTCAATGGTAGGGGTTTGAGGTCCGACCACTGCCAGCAGACTGGTTTGGGCCCACTCATTTACTCTGGTGGCAACCGAAGGAGCATTTCTCTAGGCCCTAGGCCCGATCCGAAGTTCAAAAAAATTTTTAGATTGGACTCAAGGAGGGGTGTGGCCTAGCCCAGCCTGGTCTATTTCCAATCCTATTTACAATCCTGCTCGGTATTTTGGAACTTACAGGATGGGATTTGTCTGGATGCCGTGCTAGTGTGCTTGCACGGTCTAGGGCCTAGAGAAATGCTCTAGAAGAATGAAAGATCAAGTGAGAGGCCCTTGATTTCAGATAGAGGGAAGGGGGAAGAAGAGAGGATATAATGGTTTTAGGCAAAGGGAAGGGGGAACATGACACTCTCTCATTATTTCACTAGCTTTATATATTATATTGGTGTCACTTATTTTTGCTGCAGGTAATACTTTAGAAGGTCTGTCGGCTGAGCTGCCTAATAAAAAATTTAGGCAGCCCATGATTATTATACATTTGGCACGAGGTATGCTAAACAACTGATACATTTAGCATGAGATATGTTATGCCCTCTTTTTCTTCTTCCCATATGATATCTTAAAAGCTGATAGGTACTGATGGATTTTAGTTGCTATATTCTTATGGTTGCCTTCTTATTTTTCTGATAATGATCCAAACTAAATAGATGTTGAAGGGACTAGCTCTATAGATTGCCATGGCCTCTTTTTCTTCTACCCATATAATATCTTAAAACTAATAGGTGTCGATAGATTTTGCTTGCTATATTCTTATGGTTGCCTTCTTATTTTTTTCTATTGATGATTCAAACTTAATTAATGGATATTGAAGGGAATAGCTCCATGGATTGCTATGGACTCTTTTTCTTCTTCCTATATGATGTCTAAAACCTGATGGATGCCATAGATGTGATGCATATAAAATTTAGCCATAGAAAATGGTAAAGCCATAATGACAACTAGGGTTTCATGGAGGAGGAGAGATTTGGAAGACAATGATTTTAAGGTAATCAGATGTGGAGTATAGGAGGTGGAGTGATGGCGGGGGGAGGCGGCAAAGGAGAGGGAGGAGGAAGCAACTGCAACAACCATAGTGGAGGAGAGAGAAAGAGAAAAAAAAAAAATAAACTATTCTTGGTGGTTGGGTTTATTCATATATACTTGATTAGATTTTATAAACATAACTTCTTTAACATTTTTCTTGATCTACGGCAGATGGCACACCATAATAGACCTATCCCTAGCCCACCAACTAATGTCAATCCTCCATCAAAGAGATCAGATATTATGTAAGATTGTTAGTTAATATCTACAATATATCAACAGAAAAATGATTCTCATCCAGCAGTACATAATAATGTATTGGTCTGCTAGTCCCCTGAATTAAAATAAAATATAGATAAATTGATATAAAATTATTTTGAAAACCAGATAAAACTAGCTTGTGCAAATAGTTTAAATCAAGAAGATTACCTATAAAAACCATATCACTAGTTGCCACTTATCAGTATAGGATACAAAAGATGAAGATTTGCCCCATCTAGCCTAGAAAAATAAAATTAAGGGGAAAAACAAAAAAGTGGAAGAGGAAGAAGCACCAAAAAAGTATTATCTTTATGCCAGCATGGCTACAAAGATAGAAATCAAACTCCATCGGATGACAAATACTTGTGTCAATCACAATTTCTAATCAAACCATTATAACGTTACTTCCTACTCCAAGCATACAAAATTCCATGTTACTTTTATGAACGTGGTACAAAGTTAAGGTATCATGATATATGGTTAAATAAATATAATATATAGTTATTTTATTTTGATATACAGTTAATCCAATATGATACATAGTTATTTTTATTTTCAAAGATTATAGATTATGTCTTCTTGAGGTCGGAGCCATCAAAGCAAAGGAGAGAGCTCTGGAGGAGAGAGCTATCTTATAGCCAGCTCGCATAGTTCTGCAGCACACATACTATGTGGTAAACTCTAATACTTTAGATATTTTATTATTATTATTTTATTTTTATTATTTAATATAATATTTTTTATGACATCTTGATACTCTCAGGTTTGGATGTCATGGGGTCACCAATGACCTTGCAGTCACATGGAATAGCACTCAACTCTCAGAGTTAGAGGTGTTGTAGAGGATCTGCCCAACTCGTGGCACCTCCAACTCGGTCGGAGGATAAAGAGCTCATTTATTCAGAGCCGCTCATAAGTACTATATCTTCACTGAATATGTTTAAAATTTAGTCATTTTAGAGACCGATATTTATTGTTCAAAATTAATTTTGCAGTATAGTGCCTGGGGTGCCTCGTGTGGTTACTGGAATCATCCAACGATTGATGCTAGTGTCGGTGAATGAGTTCTCCAGTTGGCTATCGGAGGCTCATGATGCAGCCTGGGAGATGTTCTTGGTAAGTCAAAGATGTTTAATTTTTAAATTCATGATAGGTTTGTATTCTATTTATTAATACACCGTTGCTTCTACTTGTAGGGGTACCATTGATTCGAGATCCTCAAGATGAGGAGCCTGACCGTCGAACCTTCAAGGAGGTGGCCACATGGAGGTTTTGGGATGGGCTGTACAGCCTTCAGCAGTCCACCATAGAGCACTCCAATTTTGAGTCACCATCGGACTGAAAGTTTTACATAGATCATTAGATATAGGTGGACATATAAGAGGCCCTCTACGACCAATGGAGTATTGAGGAGTACTCTGATAGACGGCAGAGGGTACGATAGAATCGATCTATCCAGTAGCATCCGATCAAGCACACTGGTGGCTCTGTTGGTACACATATTGTGATCGATAGATTGATAAAAATTTTATACTTAAATTAATTTCATATTGAATTGATCATATGTATATTTTAACTAATTTAATTTATTATTTATTTATTATAGATACGATAGCTGGATTGTGCACTAGTGCAACTATAGTTATGAAAGGCTACACACTAGTCTAGGAGGACTAGTAATTACTTAGATCCTAGATCTTGACAGATTACTGTAACAAATTTAAAATATTATTTATTAAGTTTTTACATACACTGATATGTATACAGTAATAAATTTTTAAACTATATAAATAGATTATACAGAGTATCTCGTATCGCCGCACGGTGAGAATCGATCCTCTCAGCCCCTCGATCTCGAGGGATGGCTCAGGGTCATCAGAGGGGTGAGTAGGAGTCGGGTCATAGGATTCAGTCACAGCTTTGATCCTCCAGCAACTCGATATACTTCATCGACATCCTCCTCTCAGGACTCGATGACCCAAACATGGGCTGACGCACATGTGGAGAAGGTCTTATAGAGGCTTTGGAGTCAGGGACCTTAGAGTTTTTGAGATGCCATCCACGATATGGTCATTGAGATTTTTTGAGATCCATATCTATGCGATTAGCTGGGCTCGTTGTCATAACCATCACAGTAGGTAAGTCTATTAATAATTTTTTTATTTATTTTAAATTTTTATATTTAGAAACTTTATATATTTAGACTTGAGTCTGGAAAGGAGATTTAGGGATAAAACTTCAATCTAACCATCCAAACGATGGGCTAGAGATATCTAAAGCTCTATATCTTTGAATAAAATGTGTAGAAATAATCTATTCAAGAATCAAAATAACATATCAAAAAATATATTTCTATAAGGATATATATACTTTCATATCAAAACTTATTAATAATATTTTATTTTTCTTCATTACAAGATATTGGAACATCTAGCTCTCATCCACCAGCTACTAGAGAAGACGTACATAAAAAAGAGGATGAGGAGGATCTTACATAATTTTTTTTGATATATATATAATTTTGATACTCATAAAATAGTATAAATTTATAAAGTTATATAATTTATATTTTTAATATAATATAATTAATTTTATATTTATGATTATATTAAATAATTATTATTTTATTTATAATAAATTTTAAAAAATATTATTTCTTATTATTTTGATTAACATAGATTTTAAAATATTTAATTATATATTTTTTAAAAAAAATAAAAACTATTAATGATGGTATTAGCGATGGCGTTCACCATTCCTGATAGTTTTTTTATATTTTAATTAAAAAATAAAAAATTATTTGCGATGGCAGTAGTGATAATACTGCCATCACTAATAATTTTTTAATAATTTAATTAAGAAAAAATTAAAATTATTAGTAACAGTATTTATCATTAATTACCATTATTAGAGATGGAGGAATTACCATCACTAATAATGATAATTAGCAATGAGATTATTTCTATCAAATTTTTAATGACGGGGTTTCATCGCTAATAGCATTAGTAATAGCTAACAGACTATTAGCGATAGTAATTAGCCATTGCTAATAGTCTATTTTTTTATAGCGATAGTAAATTTATGAAGGTATATATGTGAAAAGAAGCAATTCACAAGGATATATTGTAACATCCCGAATCAAGACTGCGGTAGCTTAGAAATTTATATATACAGGAGCATTCATATTGGTATGTGGCATAGCATGTCATTCATGATACACTTGAGTATTTATATGTTAGTTAGTTAGTAGTAACAAAGCCTAAATCTAGTCATTAATTAAGAAGAAAATGATCAAAGAATGGTTAAGGAATTGGATCAATATTAGTGGCTGAAATAGGGATCAAGTTAGTGGCTGAAATAGGGGTCAAGTCGACTCAGCTCTCAGTGGAATTAGATCGATGGTAGAAAAATAGTCAAACGAGATTTGAAATTTTAGATATTTAGGTTTTAATTTAAAAAGATATGTGGAGAATTGATTAAGTACCTTTACTCCATAAATAAAGAATTGAAAATTTTTTTAGCACCACATCAATAGATCCATAATAAGTGATTTTCTATGAGATTGACACTTAGCAAATTAAACCTTAGTTTATTTCCATTTCAAAGCTTAGTCACCAATTTTTTTTACTGCTAATTTTTTTCTTTAGTTGAAACAAAAATATTAGAAAAAAAATAGAGCTAGAAAAGGATGAAATTATCAATCAAAATTCAAAGGAAATTCAACTGGGAACAGAAGTTTTATTGAAAACTGGTTGGAAAGAGGACAATTTGCTATTGGAAGAAAAAAAAAATCTGTGAGGATAACAATAGAGATTTGATCATCTGAGATAAGGATTTTAATTTCTAAACTAAGTTTACACTAAATCTTGAATGATTTTTACCTAGTATGAAGTTTAGATGACCAGAACTATGAGATTTCTGGACTAAAATTCAGAAAGTAAAGAGCTACTGCCAATCTTCTTGAAACTATCTAAATTATTTCAATAAAAAGGGTAGGAATTATGTTAGATGAACTAGGAATGAATCATGAATGAGAGATATAGATTGAATTGCTAAAATTCTGAAGTTATATTGGAAATTAGCTAACCCTAAATAAAACAAATAGCATAAAACCAAAGTGAAAGATTGGAAAGGCTAGAAACTAAGCATATAAAGCAAAGTATGTATTTTCATCTTCATGAACCAGGTAGTATTGTAATTGATAAGGATATGTCCACTTCTTATACATGAGGAAGAGAACCCAAAGGGGGTTTTGGATCAATCCAGGACCAAGGTGGTGCAATAGCTGCCTAGAGGTGAGTGAATTCCATCCAACTTTGGTGCTTTCATTATATTTTTGGTATGAAAAAGTTTTATTTTGAAAAAAAAAGTTAGTCTTCTATTATTCTACGGCTGATATACACATATGCTAGCATGAAAACAGGAATGGTTTTCTTGACAGCTTATGTATATCACTTATGTGTGTATATATGCATATGAATGGGAATGGCATGACATTTATGGTTTGAAATGTGTTGAAATAGCTGACTAGTATTTGAGTTTTATCAAACGTATTTTTCAGCACGCTATCCATAAGAGTGATCAACCTGTGGGTGTGCCTGAGTACTAGCTGGCATCTCCTTGCAAAATATTACGTCTGTGGGGGTTCAACAGTATCAGATGCACCGTTTGACTTTCATAGTAAGGATGCACTATGGTATAGTCGATGGTAGCCCAGCAGCACCTCCTTGCAATCCAGTATATCCAGTGGGGTCCAATTTTGACGCACCGTATCGACTGTCCGTGGTAGGGCTGCACTGTGGAGTAGTAGTTGGCAGTAGCTCAGTAGTTTTCTATTTTAATAATATTTGTACCATTTATTCTTGCTTAGCATGTAAAGTTTTAAAAGCTTATCAATTATTTATGATATATGTATCATAAGTGTTACTGCCAAACTTTCTGTTTCTTCATTGTTCGATGGATTACTCAGTCACTGGGACTAGTGTCTCATTATATACTTTTTTTTTTTCTTTTGATAGGTTTAAGGTATTCTAGTTTAGCATAGTAGTTGCATCTTCAGCATTCATTTTTATCAGAGGTTGGTCATGTCAGCTTGTGGGAGGAGTATACATTTTAGTCAGGTCGGCTTAGAGAATGGTATCTTTTTTCTTGACCATGCTAGTTAATATAAGGAGCTCATTTTGGATGATTTTTATTTTAGAGTGTTGTACTCTGTGTTGGATTATGTTTTGGGCTGATTTTGTATAGGCTAAAAAAAAGTAATATTAGAATGTATTGTGAATTTGATGTAAAGTTGTGGATATTAAATGAATACCTAGTGCTGTTCTTCAACTATGTCAAAAGGATTAAGACTTGGCTTTAACCTAATATTGTGTGGTTGTTGAATAATTTGAGTACAATATTTACACTTATGTATAGCAGGTTGAATACTTAGACTGAACTACGATGGGTTGTAGTAAACGGTCAGGGTTTAATAGTGTCTTGTAAACTGTGGCACAAGATACTATCAAAACTCTATCTGGATGCCACACTCTTATCCAGATTAGGGAGGGATGTGACATTTATTGGTATCAGAGTAAGGGTTATAGATTTTATGGGCATAAATATGGCATAATTCATTGCAAATAGTATTACTGAGCAAATTAACTTAAAAAGGGAATGTGTGGTCCTCGAGCCGACTTGGGTCTTAAGTTGCAAAAAGGACTTTCTGTTTGTCTGAGAGAGCCGACTCAATTTGAGTTTGAACCGACTCAATTTGTGTTCGAGCAGACTCAGCTTATGTTTGAGCCAACTCGATGCTGCATCAAACCTGTGTGCCAACTTCTAAAACATGCGAGAGATGACTCTATCTTACCTCGAGCCAACTCCAATCTTTACAGATGATCTTTTTAAATGAAATTTATTTTCAATTCATGTCCAATTTGTTCATAGTATTCCTAATTGATTCTAAATTCATCTTAATGGTGTTTTCTATTTACAAAAGCATTCCTTGGGATGATTTAAAGGATCATGGTATATTTTCTGATTCAATGTTTAGTTGTCATTAAAAATCATTTTAGGGACCATTAGATTTGATTAATCTAGTTATATTTTGTAGGAAGATGGTTCAAATCAGATCTGGACTTGGTGGAGAACCACAAGTGGGAGGTGGAGGCCAAGGATGAGCCCCAGATAGGGGTAGAGGCCGAGGTCGGGGTACATCGAGAGGAGTTGATAGGGATGGCCAACCTCATAGGACAGCATCTAGTGCCTCATCTTCTATCCCAAAGATGGAAGTAGAGGATTCATAGTTGTATGATCATGTGCATAACTCCCCATCTATTACAGTAGCATCGGTACCTCTAGCACAGACACAGGACTCCATTCTTGAGTTACAGGAATTGAGAGGTATAATTACTCAGGCTGTCACTGCTGCTGTAACTTTTATTCTCAATTATCAATCCCAAAATACAGACAGAAAAGAAAATTATGAAAGAGCTAGAAAATTGAGGATAATAGAGTTTTCAGGTACAATAAATCCAATGGAGGCAAAGAATTGGTTTTAGAAATAGAAAAGGTATTTGCACTAATGAAAAGTATAGAAGAGTAGAAAGTTAGTACCCTATCAGGCGTAGGAAGTCTTATGTCGATAGGTAGCCATAAAATTCTGCTATTTCTTGGGATGATTTTAGAAGGAAGTTTTATCAGTAGTATTATCCAGCCATGTATCAGGACCAGAAGAGGAGAGAATTTCTTAATTTGACATAGAGAAGGATGACAGTAGCTGATTATGAAGCAAAGTTTGTTGAGTTGTCCCATTTTACTTCTGTGTTTGTAGCTGATGAGAAAGAAAAATGCCAATTGTTTCAAGATGAACTGCACCTTGAGATCAAGGCAAAGACGAAGATACATAACTATGGCAACTTTGCGGAGTTGGTGGCAGGAGCGATCAGGGTGGAGGAAATCTAGAAAGAGTTTTATAATTGAAAACAAGAAAGGGGTAAGAGAAGTGCACTGGATTTCTCCATAAGTATAGGGGGAAATTAGCCACCCAAGAGGATGAATATTCTCAAGCAGTCTTATCAGAATTTTAGAACATCAGTAGAGTTGGACATGGGTTCTTTTACTTTTACCAGCTCAAGACAGAGTAAGATTGAGCAGAGATTCATGTCACAGTCAATGGGGAATAGGGTGACAGGAAGAAAAGAGAATCAAGACAGCTCTAGTAGGGGTGCTAGTCTAGCTACTGCTTCATTAAACTAGGTACCTCAGTGCATTAACTATGGAAAATTCTATCATAGAGAATGTAGACAAGGATCTGGAGGGTGTTTCAGGTGTGGATAGTTGGGCCATCAAAGAAAAGATTATCCTAACAATACTCTAGCTAGAGGTCTTCTATAGAAGCCAAATACTTCACTAAGAATTCAGAATAGAGGTGACAATTATATTACTGATATACAAGCAGATAAAGTGGGAACTAGTATCAGTGGGCAGGATGACGTGTTAGGTAGATCGAGGGCTAAAGCGAGAGTGTTTGCCATGACTAGACAGGAGGCGCAGACTACTTCTGTGTGGTGATAGATAAGTTATCCATATTTGATCATGATGCATATGTACTAATTGACCCTAGATCCACACATTCATATTTATCACCTATATTTTTCATGCATACCGGTAAGAAGTTGAGTCGATTAGACTGCAGTTTGATGGTATCCATGCCTGTAGGAGAATCATTTATTGTTGATCAAGTATATAAGAATTGTTCAGTCCGAGTAGGTGAATAGGAACTAGTAGCAGATTTGATTCATTTAGATATGCATGATTTTGATGCCATACTGGGTATGGATTGGTTGTCTGCATATTGAGCAAAAGTAAATTGTTCTAGAAAAGAAGTATTTTACAAACCTCAAATGATAGAAAGGTACATTTTTTAGGAGAATGGTAGATACTTCTATCATGTATTATTTTCGTCTTGATAGCTGGTAAATTGCTCAGAAAAGGATGTGAAGCATACCTAGCATGTGTGGTTAATACAAAGATAAATAAGCTGAAATTGATAGATATTCACTACAAAAAAAGAGAGTTTTTATGATGAATTTATTTGTGATGAAATATCTTATCATCGCAAATAAGGTTATTTATGATGAAAAATTATTTTCATCGCTAATAATAAAATATTCATGATAAAAAATTTTTTTTATCATAAATAACTTATATTAGCGATGAAAAAAAATTTCATCATAAATATATATTATTTATGATAATTATTTTCATCATAAATAATAAAATATTTATTTTAATTTTAAATTTTTAAATATTAGCAATGAAAATAATTTCATCGTAAATAATATATGTGTTTGCAATAAAAACTCACTTTCTATCATAAATATTTATTATTTACAACCAAAAGATTTCATCATTAATATTTGAAAAAATTAAAAAAAATTATAAATTATAAATTATTTACAATAAAATTTTTTTTTCATAAATAATTAGTATTATCGATGAAAACTAATTATCCATTTTAGATACTTATTTATTTATGATGAATCTTTTTTGTAGTTAATATTTGAAAAAAAAATTAAAAAATAAAAAATTATAGATTATTTATGATACAAATGTTACATTACAAATACTAGAGTATTGATGATAAAAATAAATTTTTCATCATAAATAAAAAATTATTTATGATGAAAAAGTTCAATCATTAATATTTAAAAAAATTTAAAAATTTAAAAATTATAAATTATTTATGATGAAAATATTATGTCATAAATAATCAACTATTTATGATGGAAAGCTGATTTCTATCACAAAATATATGATGATTTATGATAAAAAAATTTTATGATAAAATAAATAAAAAATTTTAAAAATTTAAAAACCATAGATTATTAGTGATGCAAATTTTTTGATCGTAAATCATTATATTTTTGTGATGAATATCTGCTTTCTATCACCAATACTCCAATATTTATGATGAAAAATTTTCATCATTAATATTTAAAAAATTTTAAAAATTTAAAAATTATAGATTAGTTGTGATGAAAATATTACATCATAAATAACTAGATATTTATGATGAAAATTTATTTTTCATCATAAATACTTATCTATTTATGATAAAAAAATTTATTATTAATATATTAAAAAATAAAAAATTTTAAAAATTCAAAAATTTTAGATTATTAGTGATAAAAAAAAATTTATCGTAAATAGTCAATTATTTGAGATAAAAATATTTTCATCATCATCAATATTTCTAAAAAAAATTAAAAAATATAAAAATTATTTATGATAATATTTTTTATCTTTAAGTTTTTTTGAATCCATCTCATTGCTCAATTTTATATAAATTATTGATTCTATGGACTGACCAGAGGTCATAAAATACAAAAGCTTTATATCTGTCCAAAAATATAGAAAAGAGATGGTACTAGATCTTTATATATTAAAATATGATCCATAAAAAAATTATCCAAAGATTCTCGAATGTATACCAAACTAGTCCTCCTAAATTTTTTTAAATAAAAGTTTTTTTAAATTTTTTAGTAATTATATAAATCATTTGCATGATGATGTAATTAAGTCATGCATACTATGTGTAATGTTCATCAAGTTCAAAATTTATAATATTGATTGATCATGTTCAAATAGCAAGATATCTTTTATGATAAATCATATTAATTATGATGTCTCTATCTAAGTTACTCTAATAAAGAAAGAAAAAATAGAGCATAATTAATATCATACAAAATAATAATATTTATCATAATTTTTTATAATAAATTAGTATTTTTTAAAATATTTAGTTATCCATAAATTATTCTAAGTTTAATTAGAAGGTATGAAAAGTAATTTTGAGTATTTAGTTATCTCAAATGATCAAAGTCAGTTCTCAACCTGAGGATCTAGATTCAAAAATACTTAGAATGACTTGGACTGATAAGAATTAAAATGAGTTATAATCAAGTAATCAAATACTCTTAACTCAAACTATAGTTGATGCTAAAGTATACTTTCCATAGTATTAAATGAAATAAGTTTCAGTAACAAAAAAATGAAACTAATAGAATATGACTGTATAGGGTGGATATGTGTTCCATAACTTAGTAAAAAAAGAATTAAAACTTGAATTTAATATAAAAATAAATATATAAAAATAAATTAATATCTTTTCTAGTTTATTTTTGCTTGAGGAAAAGAGAAAATTGTACCCCATGAAATCACATATCTTTTTCAAATTATAAAAACAATACCCTCTGTGCATATGCCCAACTACAATAAATATTATTTATCATTATCATTTATTTTAAAAAGTTTCAAGAATAGAGATTGGAGGAAACTTGATTAAGATCCAATATATTTATTAACTAATTTTGTGCCCCTACATTGTGTGCAGGTTTTAGATCATATAATGGATTATTTTTTAAATATATATATATAATAAAATAATATACATCCAAATTTTTTTTGTAGAAAATAATTAGCAATGAAAATTATTTTTCATTACTAATAAGATAATTAATGATAAAATATTTTATTTTTGTCATAAATTTTTTGAAAAATTGGGATAATTTTTTTTATCAAAAATTATTAGCGACAAAAATCTTTTTCCATCGCTAATAATCTAATTAACGATGCAATATTTTTCATTGCAAATAAATTTTTTTTTGGTAGGAAAAATTTTTGAGCGGGATAATGAGATTTTTTTTTTACAAGAATTATTAGCGATGAAAATTATTTTTCTTCATTAATAGTGTTATTAACAATGAAATATTCTTTTTCGTTGTAAATAATTTTTTTTGGTTAGAAATTTTTTTTATCAGAGAATTTTTTTTTTGAATTATTAGCAATAAAAATTATTTATTAGCGACGAAAATTTTTGTTGCTAATAGTTCACATTCCATCACGTCTCTTCACATGAAACCCTTCTTCTTTCCCCCCTGTTTTGCATGAAATTCCCTTTTTTTCCCCCTCCCCATCTCTGCTCTCCCCCCTCTCCCCTCCATCACTTCTCGCTGCCGCATCTGCTACCGTCTGTGTCCGTCCACTGTCCCGTCGCTTCCCATCCACCATCGCCGTCCGTCGCGTTCGCGTCCATCCACCTTCCTATCGCTTCCCGTCCGTCGCCAGAGGTAACAATTTCAAGACTTTTTTTTTTAATATTTTCTCAGGCTACCGGGGGGCCAGAGAGTGGTCAGCTGGCAGCCGGCTAGACGAGGCCAGCCGGGATGGGGTCTGGGGCCGGAGATAGGGGCTGGGGAGGGTTTGGGGCGGGATGTGGCCAATGGGGGATGGGCCAAGGAGGGGGTGGCCGGTGGCCCTATCTCCATCATCAAGGAGGGTGTCAGCCGACGGAGATGGGGCCGGGGAGGGGGCGACAGGGAGGGAGGAAGGGAAGAGAGAAAGGAGGGGTGAAAAAGAAAAAAAAAGAAAAAAAGGAGAGAAAAAAAAAAGAAAAAAAGAAAAAAAAGGAAAAGAGAAGACGGGGTCGGGGAGGGGGCGGCCGGCGGTCGGGGGAGATGGGGCCAGAGAGGGGACCTGCCGGTGGTCAAAGGAGATAGGACCACTGGCGGTCGGGGGAAATGGGGCTGGGGAGGGTGTCGGCAGGGGGAGACAGGGCCGGGGAGGGTGTCGGTCGGTGGAGATGAGGCCGGGAGGGTGTCGACTGGCAGAGATAGGGCCAAGGAGGGTGTCGGCCGGTAGAGACGAGGCCGAGGAGGGTGTCGGCTGGTGGAGATAGGGCCGGGGAGGGTATCAGTTGGGGGAGATGGGACCGGAGAGGGTGTCGGTCGATGGAGATAGGGTCAGGGAGGGGGCGGCCGGTGGTTGGGGGAGATAGGGCCTAGGAGGGGGCCTACCGACGGCTGAAGGAGATAGGGTCGGGGATAGGGTCATTGGCGACTGGGGGAGATGGGGCCAGGGATGGTGTTAGGTGATGGAGATGGGGCCGTGGAGGGTGTCGGCCAGTAGAGACGGGGCCAGGGAGAGGGCGACCGGGGGAGATGGGGCCGGGAAGGGTGTCGACCGACGGAGATGTGGCTAGGGAGGGGGCGGTCAGCTGTTGAGGGAGACAAGGCCGGGGAGGGGGCCTACCGATGGTCGAAGAAGATGGGGTCGGGGAGGGTGTCGGTCGGTGGAGACGAGGCCGAGGAGGGTGTCGACTGGTGGAGACGGGGTCGGAGAAATTATTTGATTAATTATTTGATTAATTATATTTGTTACATAAATTTTTTAATGTTACTACTGAAATTATTTTATTATTTGATTAATTATTTTTTGTTTCACTAACATAATACACATTGCTGTTACTTATTATAATTTAATTATTTTATGTACTATTTTATATATTTTTATTTATTATGATTAAATATAAAAAATATTTTTATTTTAAAAAAAACTCTATTAAAATTTTTGATGAAAATAATTTAATACAGAGTTACTCTTTTTTGATAAATTAAAAATTCATCTTCGAACGTATGTTCAGAAATAGTAATTAAATTGCATTGAACCATAGATTTCCATTCAAGAGTTGATCTTCATCGAGATCGACTCTTGGATGTCCCATATTCGGATTTTTTAAAAAAATGATAATCTTATTATTGTTAATAGTTGATATTTTATTTTATTATGTGATATTCAGTAGTTATCTATCCATTGTTCTTCGGATATATAGTGGATAGGGTGTGTAGGCACCATAAAATTGGAGAACTATGGGAAGATGCTGCTGAAATTTTTACAATAATGAGATGAAATATCTACTAATAATAATAATAAGATTATTATTTTTTTAAAAGGGATATGGCCACATCTATTAGTAATGATTTGAAATAGATAAGATCATGTATTTTTACTTCATTAAATTGATGGAATGATATTTTTTGAGTTACAATTCAGTTTGTATTTTTTAATATGTGTTGTTTTGTACAAAATGATCCATGTCTGGATCCAAATCAAAATTTTGGTCAGAATTCGGATTGCGATTCAATTCAAAATTTGGATCAGGATCCAGTTCGGATAAATACCACTAAATCTTTTTTTGTTGTTAATGATTTTCTGTTTGTTCTTAGATGGATATCAATAAAAGTTGAATGAATGATAGAGATATTTTTTTATCTGAATATCGAAAAAGCAAGATTTTATTGAGTTTGCACGGCATAAGGCTGACAGTACTAGTCAGATAAAGTGTCCATGCAAGATATGTATCAATATGGTATATCATCATATAACACTTGTTGAGAAGCATCTGCTACATTATGGTATGGATAAGAAGTATACTTGTTGGATATGGTATGAAAAAGATGATCCGAATGAAGTGGTGCACAATGATGATGATACTGAAGATAATAGTGATGCTGCAGGACCTGTCGAACATAGTGGTATAAAAAAATTATTAGATGATCTACATCAGGATGCTTGTTCAAATGTATGCATGAGTACTACTACATCTAAAAGCAATTCTGATTATGAGCATAATATCCAACTTGAGGTAGAAGGGACTTCTAAACAGTTTGCAAAGCTTGTAAAGGATGCACGAGAGCCACTCTATCCAAATTGTACAAAGTTTTCTAAGTTAGAGTTTTTGATAAAATTGCTTCATATTAAAATCGTGAACCGATGGAGTCAGAAGTCATTTAATCAAATTTTGACATTGATTAAAGCAACTCTTTTTGATGGAGAGAGACTTCCGAAATCATATTCTGAAGTAAAAATATACATACGAAAATTGAGACTTGGCTATATTCCTATACATGCCTACAAAAATGATTATATATTATTTTATAAGGATAACGAACACACAACTGAATATCCAAAATATGGTAGCCTAGATATAAAAGTGATAATAGGAAAGCAAAGAAGATACTTCAAAAGATTTTGAGATATTTTTCATTGATTCTAAGACTTCAAAGGTTGTATATATCCACAAAGACAGCTGAAGAAATGAGATGGTATTATGAGCAGTGGGTTCCAGAGGAGAATATATTTAGCCATCTGGCCGACTCTTTAGTGTGGAAAAACTTCAATGCAAAGCATCCGCATTTTATAAGTGACCCACGCAATATCTGACTTGATCTAGTGACAGATAGATTTAATCCCTTTGGCAATCTGAGTACCTCTTACAGCATGTGGTCTGTGATGCTAGTTGTATATAATGTGTCATCTTGAAAGTACATAAAAGAACTATTTATTTTTATATCACTGTTGATTTCAGATCTGAAAGCACCAGATAATAAAATTGATGTATATTTACGATCTTTAATCGATGATCTGAAGAAACTATGGAAAAACGAGATACAGACATATGATTCTGTGAGTCAAAGTAATTTTAAGTTGCATACTTTGATTCTATGAATCATAAATGATTTTTTCTGCATATGAAAACTTATCTGGATGGAGCACCAAAGGATATCTTACATGTTCAATATGCAATAGGGATGCATCCTCCTTAGATTTAAAGCATGGATAGAAAATATGTTTCATAGGTCATCGACGGTTTCTCTCTGGTAATCATTCTTGGAGGATCCATTATAACCAATATTTTGATGGTAAGTCCAACCGACATCCGCCACCTAAAGAGTTAAGTGGAGCAAAAATTTTAGAACAACTTGAACTCATTAAAAACGTCCAATTTGAAAAAATATCAGGTACTCGCAAGTAGAAGCGTACTGAAGTTGAACTGAATTGGATGAAGCGAAGTATCTTTTTTGAACTACCGTATTGAAAGCAGCTACTACTTCATCATAATCTAGATGTAATACACATTGAAAAGAATATTTATGATAATATCATCGGTATTGTATTGAACATCCTAGAAAAAATAAAAGATGGTATAAAAGCTCATCTTGATTTACAGAAAATGAAAATCCGATCGGAGTTGCATTTAGTTCATCAAGATGAGAATTTTTTTATACCACTTACATGTTATTCACTGTTTAATGAGAAAAAAAAAATTCTATGGATGGTTTAAGACCGTAAAGTTTTCTGATGTATATGCTTCAAATGTATTGCGGTGTGTTGGGAACAACGACGGTAATATCTCTGGCATAAAAAATCATGACTCCTATGTGATGATGCAACAGTTGCTTTCTGTGGTCATGCATCGCTATTTGGGTGGTGATGTTCAAACTATATTGATTGAGATGGGAGTATTCTTCTGAGAACTGTATTGCCGAAAATTAAAGATTAACTTACTTGAGAGATCTGAGAAGGATATCGTACTCTTTTTTTGTAAGTTAAAAATAATTTTTCACCATCATTTTTTGATGTTATGGTGTATCTGACTGTTCATCTTCCAAAAGAAGCTCTTTTGGCCGAATCGGTACATTATTGATGTCACACCCCGAACCCAGCACCTGAGTTGGGCACGTGATACGGCCACACAAACTCTAGAGCAGCGCCCTGAGGATCATGTAAGGCCTAAATAATTTAACACTTCAAATTTTAAATAACCAAGTAAATACCAAATCAATTAATCGAGTCACAACTTCAAATCAAATGTAAACTTGTTCAATACAATTATTCAAATATTCATTGGTAACAGAGAATTTAAACTAACTGAACTACTAAAGGCTTCAGTTCTTATTTGCTCTCGCCCAAACCATCCAAACTAAGCATCCTGTGAGTCTGAAAAAAAATAAGAAAGAAATATGAACTTCTCTAGCTCAGTAAGAATCACTGCACATGTACATCAAGCTAGTAGATAAAATTAATATTTCTAAAATCAATACAATTTATGAAGACTCATATGTATATAATAACTGAAATATTATCATAAATATGCATTTAATAAAATGAATCATCATATATCATCAAGTAAAATCTTCACTCATTATTGAATTACATGTTATATGTTTCATCTTTTCACATCTTCAATTGACAATCTTTTATCCCTTTTCGGCTTTGGACTAATCAGGATCATGCGACGATCTTTTATTCGGATCGATTTCTGTGATCTTCCTCGGATCGAACTATTTATGATCTTTCTCGGATCAAAGTGGCCATGATCTTTCTCGAATCAAATCATTCATGATCTTTCTTGAATCAAATTATTCATGATCTTTTTCGGATCAAATTCTTCCACACATAAGCCTGTGGGGGCTGTTCCAGGCATAAGCTCCTGACTGGCTATTACACATGACAAGGTCAGTCCAAACCATATTTCTCTTTCTTTTAATTTTTTTCATGGATGTATAATATTTGACTTCATTAATCAATTCAAATTTTACAGTGTACTCAAAAACAAACATGTCATAACTATATAATCATGCCATCATATGTATTGATAAAAACATATTCATGCTCGCAATCACATAAATAAATAACAGTATCTCATATATGATAAATTCATCGATCTCAAATCCAATGATGCAAAACTAACAGTAAAATAATATATACATGTGATGATGATCATGTATAATGATTCTTACCTCGATCAATGAGAAATCAAATTCACAGCCTTATAGTCTGAAAATCAAAACCCTACTCGTTGTCCCCCTGGTCATTGGACTGTTCTCCTATCAAATAAATCAATTTAACCAAATTAATTTTCTAAAAAAATTTGTATATTGAGGTTTATCAAAACTCTTACCTATGTCCCCTTTTATTTATTTATTTATTTATTTATTTATTTATTTTTATTATATATATATATAATTTAATTTTTATTTAGAGAAGAGAGAAGAGATTTCTTCTCCTCTTCCCCATGATCAAAACAGGGGACCCGAGCCCTTTTCGAGCGCCTCCCCCTCATCCGGCTAGATAGGCCATCTCCGGCCACCCTTCCTGGCAACCTCAACGACGGTGAGGCTACCGTCCCAGTGGCAGCCCCACCCCTCCTTGCTACCGACGGTGGAAGGAGAGAACAACGCAAACAGGGGGTGTCCCTGTTTGAGCCCGAACCGACATCTCATCGGCTTCCAAGCACACCGACGGTCGAAAGATAATCCAAAAAGAAAGGAGAAGAAGAATACCTTGTTTCGATGTCCAAAGATTGCTCTGACGGCCCCCCTCTCTTTTGATCAACCACCCACGGTGCTTTCTTTGAGAATATCCCTCAAATCCCTCAAATTTCTTCAAAAATCATTGTAAGGTCCTAAGGGAGGGGAAGGGGGTCTTTATAGGAAAGGTCTTCTACCCTAACCAGACTCCTCGAGTCTGATTTCATCAAAAATAGAGAGGAAGAAGACTCCGATTAGGAGTCTTCCTCCTTCCGTTAAATTTTTTTTTTTTGTTGGGCCGTCAAGGGTTTACCGGCCCAAGAACCTGGGCTATTACAATCTCCCCTCCTTAAAAAAAATTTCATCCTCAAAATTTACATACCTGAGTTTTCGAAGAGTTGTGGATACTTGATTTTCATTTCTGTCTCGAATTCTCATGTAGCCTCTCTCTCGCTATGATTGCTTCATTGGATCTTCACATAAGAAATAATTTGATGTCGTAACACCTGATCCTTCTTGTCAACAATCCGTACTGGATATTCTTCATAAGTCAGATCCTTCTGAAGATGCAAAGGTTCATAACTCACCACATGACTTGGATCTGGAATATACTTTCTTAACATTGATACATGAAACACATTATGTACACCAGATAAAGCCAGCGGTAATGCTAACCGATATGCAACCTCTCCAATCCTATCTAAAATTTCAAAAGGGCCAATATACTTTAGACTCAACTTACCACGAACTTCAAATCTCATGATACCTTTAGTAGGAGAAACTCTCAGAAAAACATGATCGCCTACTTGAAATTTCAGCTCCCTTCTTCTATTATCAGCATAACTCTTTTGCCTGCTATGAGCTATACGAAGCCATTTCTGAATCATGTGTACTTTTTCCATCATCTATTGCACTATTTTCGATCCCAACAGTTTTCTCTCTCCCACCTCATCCTAACAAATGGGCGACCTACACTTTCTTCCATACAATGTCTTGAAAGGAGCCATCTGAATGCTTGCTTGGTAACTATTATTATAAGTGAACTTAACCAATGATAAGTGATTATCCCATGCACCACCCAAGTCCATAACACAAGCCCTTAACATATCCTCTAGGATCTGTATGGTTCATTCTGATTGTCCGTCAGTTTGAGGATGAAAAGCTGTATTGAAATTTAACTTGGTACCAAGGGCTTTATGAAGGCTCTTCCAAAATTGAGAAACAAATCTACTATCTCGATCTGACACAATTGTAACTGGTACTCCATGCAGTCGTACTATCTGCTCTATATACAAGCCTGCCAATCTTTTAAGGAAAGACAAATTCGAAAGGGTAAGAAATGTGCTGATTTCGTCAATCGGTCAACAATTACCCATACAGCATTATTATTTTGAAATGTTTTAGGTAACCCAATTATAAAATTCATAGTAATATGCTCCCATTTCCACTGAGAAATAAGAACAGTCTGCAATGGTCCTGCTGGTCTTTGATGTTCGGCTTTTACTTGTTGACATACCAAACATTGGGCTACAAATTGTGCAATATCCCTTTTTATACCAGACCACCAAAAATTTCTTTTCAAATCTTGATACATTTTTGTGCTTCCAGGATGAATGGTGTAAGCCGAACAGTGAGCCTCCTCCAGGATCTCATCCCTTAATCCTGAAATCTTGAAAATACATAGTCTATTATCGAACCTCAATGACCCATCCTCATGTGTCCAAAATTTCATCTGTATATCGGATTCCACTACTTCTATGACCTTTTATAACTCTGAATCCTCCTTTTGAGCTGTCTTAATCCTTTTAATCAAAGTAGGCTGTAATATAAGATTTGCAAGTTGAACTTGAGGATCACGTAGGCGTATTTCAATTCCTGATTTCTCCAAATCTAGCAATATAGACTTTTGTGAGGTAATTAGAGCAGCCAATTCACCAGAGAATTTTTTACTTAGAGCATCGGCCACAATATTTGCCTTTCCGAGATGATAATTTATTGTCAAGTCATAGTCCTTCAATAGCTCCAACTACCTTCTTTGTCTCAAATTTAACTCCTTCTGAGTAAAGATATATTTTAAACTTTTATGATTTGTGAAAATCTCGCAATGCTCTCCATATAAATAATGCCTCCATATTTTTAAAATAAAAACCACAGATGCTAATTCTAAGTCATAAGTAGGATAATTTTGCTCATATGACTTCAATTGTCGAGAGGCATAAGCTATCATCTTTCTCTTTTGCATCAGAACACAACCGAGACCCTTACGAGAGGTATCACTATAAATAGTGAAACCTTCTGCTCCAGATGGAATAGTTAAAATTGGAGCAGTCACTAATCGTCTTTTTAACTCTTGAAAGCTTTGCTCGCACTCATCTGTCTATTCAAACTTTACTTGTTTCTATGTTAGACGAGATAGGGGCATAGCAATACAAGAGAAACCTTCCACAAACCTTCGATAGTAGCCAGCCAACCCTAAAAAGCTACGCACCTCTGATACATAAGTAGGTCGGCTCCAGTCGACTACTGCCTCTACTTTCTTTGGGTCAACTAAAATACCATCCTTGGAGATGACATGCCCGAGCAAAGTAACATTGTTCAGCCAAAATTCATACTTTTATAGCTTTGCATACAACTCCTTTCTTCTCAGAGTTTGTAATACAATCCTCAAATGTTCTTCATGCTCGAGTGGGTTTTTGAGTAAATCAAAATATCATCAATAAATACAACTACAAATTGATCTAAGTATGATGCAAACACTCGATTCATAAGATCCATGAAGGCTGTCGGTGCATTGGTCAAACCAAAGGGCATGACTAAAAACTCATAATGCCCATATCTAGTTCGAAAGGCTGTTTTTGATATATCTTTAGATTGTATCTTCAATTGATGGTAGCCCGAATGAAGATCAATTTTTGAGAAGACCTGTGCCCTTTGCAACTGATCAAACAAATCATCAATTCGTGGTAGAGGATATTTATTTTGCACTGTTATCTTATTTAATTCTCGATAGTCTATGCAAAGCCGAAGGCTACCATCTTTCCTCCTTATAAAAAGCACGGGAGCTCCCCAAGGTGATACACTAGGTCTGATAAATCCTTTGTCCAACAGTTCTTGTAATTGATTTTGTAATTCCTTCAACTCTGCTGGAGCCATTCGATAAGGGGCTTTAGAAACTGGACTAGTGCCCGGAATCAAGTCAATAGAAAACTCAATCTCTCGATCAGGAGGTAGTCCAGGCAGGTCATCTGAAAAAATATCAGAAAATTCTTTCACAATAGGAATATCCTGTAACTTGAGCTTATTATCTTGAGTGTCTAATACAGTGGCTTGAAATTCTTTTCATCCTTTTCTAAGAAATTTCTGGGCACGGATAGCTGAGATGAACTTCTGATGAAAGAAGGGTTTAGTACTCATAAAACTAAACTCTAACTGATCTGGAATTTGAAATCTTATTGTCTTTTTGAAGCAATCAACTGTAGCATGATATGCTGCTAACCAATTCATCTCCAAGATTAGATCAAAGTCCATCTCTAAGACTAATAAGTCAGCTTTCATCTCCCTATCTTCAATACTCAGTATATAATCTTTGCAAATTGAATTAACCAAAATCACCTCTCCACTTGGCGTGCAGACACAAAGATTATTTTCTAAAGGTGTAGGAGACATCCCATTGGTCTTCTTAATAAAACTAGTTGCTATAAAAGAGTGGGTAGCTCCAGGGTCAAATAAAGCATAGACATCGTTGAATGCTATTTTAATCATACCTATCAGATATAATATTCATTTATCATTCAAGGCTATATTTCCATATATATCTAGGCAGATAATATTTCCTGACATGTATACTAAAAGAAATAGGGGGGTCGATTCAGTACCTGTCACCACTGAGTTAGAAGCATTAGCATCCTGTTGTGTAAGTGCATAGACTCGTCCTTGGGTTCTTATCTTTTGTTGTCCCCCATCTTGTCTTTGTACATCTTAGGGTGTCCGATTTGCAGGGGTATTCTGATAATTTTGAGGTATCTGCTGACTCTGTAATTCTCCTCCACTGCGGCATACAATTGCTTTATGACTATCTCATCCACATTTGTAACATTGTCCCCCGGGCCATGTGCAATCTCGTCTAAAATGAGGTCCTCCACACCTATAACATATAAGGCTCCCTTGAGGTTGTACTTTACCTTCAGTGGCAGTCTCGCTTGATTTTTGAGTTTTTGGTTTGAATGCTCTGTTACTTTGACCTTGAGAATCAATTGCTCGACCTCTTTTCTTCATACTTTTCTCTCTTGCTACTTGAGCATCATTGAGTCTTTTTTCTATTATTAAGCATTTGTTGACAACTTTTTTATAAGTGGGCAGCTCAAATATAGTCACTAATTGTTGGATTCTATCCCTTAATCCATTCTCAAATTTTCTGGCTCGAACATTTTTCTCAGCTATCAATGCAAGGGCATATCTCGATAATTCTTCAAATTTGGCTGCATATTGAGCAACTATCATGTGGCCCTGTACCGATCGATCGAACTCTCGAAATTTCTGAAGTTGGATACTCTGGGGAAAATACTTCTCATAGAAGACCTTTCTAAATTCTTTTCATGTAAAAGGTACATCATTTGGCCCCATCTTTTCAACTTCCATCTTCCACCAATCGGCTGCCTCACCTTGTAACATAAAAGTGACAAAAGTGACCTTATCTTTAGTAGGGCATCTCAAAGCATGGAAAACTTTCTCTATTGCTTTTAGCCAGCTTTCAGCTTTCATAGGATCTGAGGTTCTTGAGAATGCCGATGGTGCATACTTTTTGAAATCTAATAAATTGATTTGACATTCATACTGATTTTTAGCTCCTTGTTGCTGCTGGAACTGTTGCTCCTAAAATATTTATTGTATGATCTGCTATTATTGTCCCTGCTGCACCTCCAATATCCTCTTCATATCTTTCCTCGTAGCCACTTGTTGTTGAACCAGTACTTGCATTAATTGAGCTGCAGTAACTTGTTCCCCAAGTTGAATTTCAAGTTCTCCTGGAGTTTCTTCCCCGGGAGTGACCTCTGTAGGCTCAGTAGGATGTTCTTGTTGTGGTGCATCATCATCCGATGAGGGTGGAGTATTTTCTTGTTGCATAGCTGGCTCTCAAGTATTAGAGCCATCTGCAAAACGAGCAGATCTTCGATTTCGTCCACGCTCAGTCCCTCGTGCCATGTCAACCTACACAGTTTCACTTTAGTCAGAAAATTTAAGAAAAATATCTCATATTAGTCAATTTCCATCTAAAAGTCTACCCATATACTCTCTCTCTGAAATGAACTTTAGGATTCCTAAACCTAGGCTCTGATACCACTCTGTCATACCCCAAACCCAACACCTGAGTTGGGCACGTGACACGGCCACACAAACCCTAGAGCAGCGCCCTGAGGATCATGTAAGGCCTAAATAATTTAACACTTCAAATTTTAAATAACCAAGTAAATACCAAATCAATTAATCGAGTCACAACTTCAAATCAAATGTAAACTTGTTCAATATAATTTTTCAAATGTTCATTGGTAACAGAGAATTTAAACTAACTGAACTACTAAAGGTTTCAGTTCTTATTTGCTCTCACCCAAACCATCCAAACTAAGCATCCTGTGAGTCTGAAAAAAAATAAGAAGAAAATATGAGCTTCTCTAGCTCAATAAGAATCACTGCACATGTACATCAAGCTAGTAGATAAAATTAATATTTCTAAAACCAATACAATTTGTGAAGACTCATATGTATATAATAACTGAAATATTATCATAAATATGTATTTAATAATATGGATCATCATATATCATCAAGTAAAATCTTCACTCATTATTGAATTACATGTTATATATTTCATCTTTTCACATCTTCAATTGACAATCTTTTATCCCTTTTTGGCTTTAGACTAACCAGGATCATGCGACGATCTTTTATTCGAATCGATTTCTATGATCTTCCTCGGATCGAACTATTTATGATCTTTCTCGGATCAAAGTGGCCATGATCTTTCTTAGATTAAATCATTCATGATCTTTCTCGGATCAAATTATTCATGATCTTTTTCGGATCAAATTCTTCCACACATAAGCCTGTGGGGGCTATCCCAGGCATAAGCTCCTGACTGGCTATTCCACATGACAAGGTCAGTCCAAACCATATTTTCTTTTCTTTTTATTTTTTTCATGGATGTATAATATTTGACTTCATTAATCAATTCAAATTTTATAGTGTACTCAAAAATAAACATATCATAACTATATAATCATGCCATCATATATATTGATAAAAATATATTCATGCTCACAATCACATAAATAAATAACAGTGTCTCATATATGATAAATTTATCGATCTCAAATCCAACGATGCAAAACTAACAGTAAAATAGTATATACATGT
Source organism: Elaeis guineensis (assembly GCF_000442705.2). Classification (NCBI taxonomy): domain Eukaryota; kingdom Viridiplantae; phylum Streptophyta; class Magnoliopsida; order Arecales; family Arecaceae; genus Elaeis; species Elaeis guineensis. The sequence goes on along the minus strand of NC_025996.2, from coordinate 139,096,248 downwards.
GATGATGATTATGTATAATGATTCTTACCTCGATCAATGAGAAATCAAATTCACAGCCTTATAGTCTGAAAATCAAAACCCTACTCGTTGTCCCCCTGGTCGTTGGACTGTTCTCCTATCAAACAAATCAATTTAACCAAATTAATTTTCTAAAAAAATTTGTATATTGAGGTTTATCGAAACTCTTACCTATGTCCCCTTTTTATTTATTTATTTATTTATTTATATTTATTTATTATATATATATATAATTTAATTTTTATTTAGAGAAGAGAGAAGAGATTTCTTCTCCTCTTCCCCACGATCAAAACAGGGGACTCGAGCCCTTTCCGAGTGCCTCCCCCTCATCCGGCCAGGTAGGCCATCTCCGGCCACCCTCCCCGGCAACCTCAACGACGGCGAGGCTACCGTCCCAATGGCAGCCCCACCTCTCCTTACTGCCGGCAGTGGAAGGAGAGAATAATGCAAACAGGGGGTGTCCCTGTTTGAGTCCGAACCGACATCTCGTCGGCTTCCAAGCACACCGACGGTCGGAAGATAATCCAAAAAGAAAGGAGAAGAAGAATACCTTGTTCCGATGTCCAAAGACAGCTCCGATGGCCCCCCTATCTTCTGATCAACCACCCACGGTGCTTCCTTTGAGAATATCCCTCAAATCCCTTAAATTTCTTCAAAAATCGTTGTAAGGTCCTAAGGGAGGGGAAGGGGGTTTTTATAGGTAAGGTCTTCTACCCTAATCGGACTCCTCGAGTTTGATTTCATCGAAAACAGAGAGGAACAAGACTCCGATTAGGAGTCTTCCTCCTTCCGTTAATTTTTTTTTTTTTTTGTTGGGCCGTCAAGGGTTTACAGGCCCAAGAACCTGGGCTGTTGCAATTGATGAATGTATCCCATTGAAAGGTAAAGAAATTATACGCACTTTGTCATATCAATTATAAGATATAAATATATTTTTAAAATTTAAATTTATTTTTATTTATAAATTTTTATGTACCTTAAAAAAGTATGTGCGCAATAAAGCAAGGCCTGAAGGGTCTATAGTGAAAGCATATGTAGCTATAGAGTGTGTCATATTCTGCTCGATATATCTTGATGATATCAAAATAAAATTCAATCATACAGATCGTAATGTAGACCGTAAATGGGATGATAATGAACCGACATTGTCTATATTTAAACAAATGGTTCGACCTATTGGTGCAAGGAGATATTAATTTATGGATGTGAACGAGCTATCCAAGACACACTTTTATGTTCTAAATAATTATAAAAAAATTGAAGATTTCATTAAGTAAATACCATCTTAGCATATTGTTTAATATTTTAAGTAATTTTTTTATATCAATATAAAATTAAAAATTATAACTTGTTGCAGTGAGCACAAGAGTATACTATACAGAGAGAATAATACGGATGCTGATGATCGATATAGGAGAAAATTTATAAAATAGTTTGGTGATCTTATAAGTTGCATTAGTAACACATTATTTATTTAATTATAAATAATATTATTTAAACCAACATAATTTTTTATGTTATGGTGTAGATGAAACATAAGTATTTCAATAAAGAAGTGGGTGCGACCGATGAGTTGTACGATTTAGCATGTAGTCTCGATCGAAGGATTAATCACTGTACATCCTATATCATTGGAGGAATGAGATTTCACACAAGGGAGCTTGAGATACAACGACGAACTCAAAATAGTGGGATTGCTACAATAGGATATGAAGGAGAAGAAGAGATTGAATATTATGGTGTACTGGTAGATATCATAGAACTGAAGTATGAGTCTAGTAATTCTGTATTCTTGTTTCAGTGTAAATAGTGGGATATTAGTAATAAAAATATTAGTATTTATATCGATTCACACTTTATCAGTGTAAATTTTGTACGAACATGATACCAGAATGAGCCGTATATATTAGCAACTCAAGTAAAACAAGTAATATATTTGAAGGATCTAAAGTATCGAGGTAATTGGCATGTTGTACAAAAAATAACACCTAGAGACGTATATGACATACCAACTCAATTAGAGATGGATGAAAATTCAGATTTACATAAAAAAGAAGCTTTTCAGCAAAAAGAACAAACATTAGTTGAGCTTTTTATTGATGAAGAACTTGTAACGGTACCTTTGAATAGGGCTGATCTATCGTCCAATGAAGTTGAAGCTAATTTTATATTTAATCTTGAAGAGTCGGAGGACAATGATCAGTTGATAAATAACGATGAGATAGAGACGATATATATATCGATTATTATGATTCGGAGGAGAATTTACACATCGAAGAAGATACGAATATTGATGAGTAGATCTATATTCTTTGTTCAATCTTTTCTTGCAATAATGGTATGCGATATAATTGTATTCATTAGAATATAATTTATTTTTTATTATTATTATTCAATATTATATTTATTTATATGTCAATTATTACAGATATGGCATCAGAAAATAGATGACGGCATTCATGTTCACAATCTACCCCAGAGGTTGAGGCACCTTCATCGATCTCCATTGCCACACCGGCTCCATTGTCAGAGGATCCTGCACTGGCAGGTCCCAGTGAGGCGGGTCCCAATGAGATGAATCTGAGTGGTATTATTATAATTTTTATATAATAAAATTTGATTCTTTTATTTGGATAGCTATCATACTAATGATTTATTTATTGTTGTTTCAGACCGGTCTTCATCGGTAGTGAGATGAGGATGAGATCCATCGAAGAACCTTGCTCTAGAGTGTTGGAGATGCGAACACTCGGGATAGCATCTCCACATCGAGATATCAGCCGATTATATCAGACCCATTAAGGGATGGTGCGAGCTGTGACAGACTGAGCTGGACATCATATGCCGCGGCTATGCCCCCGTGACGCTCTTCGATTGATGTCACATTCTACCAGCTCAAAGAGAGGTTTTGTACACCCACTTACAGATAAAATAAATTATATTATGAATATTTAATTTGCATAGTATTCTTCTAATATTTGTTATTGGCAGGATGCATTCGACATTATTGATTTTGAGGAGGATCATGTGAGGTGAGCCATGGACACTCATTTATCATTGCATTTCAAGGGTTATCACCATCACATGCATCAGCATTGGTATCATGTAGTGCAGAATCATGGAGAGGAAGCAGTGCAACAGCAGCTCTATGACAGCATCACTATGGATGATTGAACTATCATATGCCAGCATTACGAGGATCCGGCATATCAGGTTACACATCTAAACTTTTTTTTTATTTAATGATTGAATCATTTATTCTTAAATTAAATTTATTATCTACTAATTTGACTGGTAACTGTACAGAGAAGATGTGCCCAAAATATCATGAATCAGATGAGACAGACTGTACCATAGTATAGGGGTTCAAGGTCATTCACTCGTCACATGGAGCACGTGATAGGTAATTTTTAATTTTTAATTAGCATATAATTTTCTAATTATTTAAAAAATTTTAATTAATTATCAAATTACAGAGAGATGCTGAGAGTGGCGAGTTTCCTGGTAGGATCGATATCTACCAGCGACCCACCAACGACGGTCAAGGGAGTGGACGACAGAGAGCCAGGAGCTCTTTGTAAATTTTTTTAATTATTTTTTCATTCATAGTATAATTTTTATTATAAAATTAAAATAGCTATAACTTTAATTTTTAAAATCGTATGACAAACATGAGATCCCAGCCTATCCCTGAGGGCTCGACCACACCCACAGATGATGAGATCTGTGATCAGGTGCTTGGTATGAGATACTGTTATGTTAAGGATGTAGGGTATAGGATCTCTGCTCCCTCATCCTCATGCTCATCTAAGGCTGACATCCATTCTACATGCAAGGCTCGACTGTCAGAGGTACAGAGGTAGGCTGTCGAGGATCGACAGTAGATTATCATGGATGGACAGCAGGTTGAGCAACAAGCTCAGGAGTTGGCTGCACGCATCGACAAGTATCAGCAGCTCCAGATCCAGATGATGGAGTGGATAGCATAGATAGAGCAAACGATACAACTGATGAGGCAGCAGCAGGCTAATCCGAGCTCTTTCGAATGCTCCCCTTCCCTAACTCATTCTCCAAACACCGACACTTGACGGCTTCTTCATGTACTTTTTAATTTTTATTTCAAATCTCTTATAATTTTAATTTAATATAATAAAATAATAAAATTTATTTATCTATTTATTATATAAATTTTATTTTTATTTTTTATTTTTAATTTATAAAAAATATTATAAATATAAATTAAAAATATATATTCATAAGTTATTTTTAAAAAAAATATGTTTAAATTACTAACGATAGAATTATTCTTGATAAAATATTGGTCACCAAAAATATTTTAGTATGATAATCTAATTTTTTAATAAATATAAAATTATTAAAATTTTCTATATAATTAATAGTGATGAAAATTTATTCATCATAAATAATTATTATTGATGAAAATTTTCATCAAAAATTATCATATTTATGATGTAAGTTTTACATTGCTAATATTATTTAAATTTAATTTTTAAAAAATTTGTTATTAAATTAATAGTGATGAAAAATTTTTGTTGCAAAAAAAATTTTTTGTGATGTAAAATTTTCATCACTAAAAATTTTTAAAAATTTTATTTCAGAAAAAATTTTAATTAAATTAATAGCAACAAAAAAATTTTCATCGCTGTTAATTTTTTATTTATTAGTGATATTATAATTCATCGTAAATATTTTTTTACAATTAAAATTTTTCATCAAAAATTATTTTTGATAAAATAAATTTTTTTAACGATGAAAATTATTCATCACAAATAACTGTTATTAGCAATGAAATATATTTTTCATCATAAAATATTATCAACGATATGATTATTTACGATCAAATATTAGCGATAAAAATTTCGTCGCTAATAACTATTAGCGACGAAAATAGATTATTAGTGACGAAAATTTTTTATCGCTAATAACATGTTTTGTTGTAGCAATTCTAGTAGTTTGTAAGTTTTTAGATGTTTCTCAAGGAGCTTCCAGGATTGCCATCGGATAGAGAGATTGAGTATGGTATTGATTTGATTTTGAGCACCAAATCGATAACTAGAGCACCATATAGAATGGCTCCAGTAAAATTAAATGAGCTTAAGATACAATTGCAAGAATTGTTGGATAAGAGATTTATTAAGCCAAGCATTTCACCTTGGGGAGCCTTAATATTATTTGTTAAGAAGAAAGATGGCACCATGAGATTGTGCATTGACTATCGGTAACTTAATAAGGTAACTATCAGAAACAATTACCCACTGCCATGCATTAATGATTTATTTGATCAACTCCAAGAAGCTAAGGTATTTTCAAAGATAGATCTCAAATCAAGATATCATCAGCTAAAAATCAGAAATGAGATGTGCCGAAGATAGTCTTTCAAATCAGGTACGATCACTATGAATTTTTGGTGATGCCATTTGTTTTGACAAATGCCCCGATAGCTTTCATGGGCCTGATGAATCGGGTGTCTCAACAGTATTTGGATAGATTCATGGTTGTCTTCATTGATGATATACTGATATATTCTAAAGAGGAAGTAGAGCATACCGAATATTTAAGGATTGTGTTACAAACCCTTTGGGAGAAACAGTTATATGTTAGGTTAAGCAAGAGTGAGTTCTGATTGAATAAGATAATTTTCCTTGGCCATGTGATTTCAGTAGAAGGTATATTGGTTGACTCACAGAAAATTAGTGCCATTATGAATTGGGAGCCACCCACTGGTTCAATAGAGGTGAGGAGTTTTCTGGGTTTAGCAGGATACTACCGAAGGTTTATTCAAAATTTTTCCATTATAGCATCCCCAATTATAAAACTGCTTCGAAAGAATGCTAAATTTTAGTGGACCAAGAAATGACAGAAAAGTTTTGATGAATTGAAGAAATGGTTGACCACAGCTCCAGTACTCATTTTCCTTTTCGGTGGTGGAGATTATGTAATATACAGTGATGCTTTCCACAAAGGGTTGGGTTGTGTATTGATGCAGCATGGATAATTACCTATGCTTCTCGACAACTTAGACCACATGAGCTGAATTATCCCACCCATGATTTAGAGCTAGCTGCAGTTGTATTTGCTCTTAAAATATAGGGATATTATCTATATGGAGAAAGTTGTCAGATATTTATATATCATAAAAGTTTGAAGTATGTATTAATCCAAAAAGAGCCGACTTTCGACAGAGGAGGTAGATTAAACTTATTAAAGACTATGATTGTTATCCTGGAAAAGCCAATGTGGTAGCAGACGCAGTGAGCCAAAAGTCTACAGCTATCCTGTCCCATATTAAGGCTGTATACTTGCCATTGATAGTGGAGTTGAGAGCATTGAATGCCGAATTGTCAGTGGGAGATTCCCAAGCTTGGTTAGCAAACTTTTGGATCAGACCTACATTAATTAATGAGATAAGTAAAGTCCAAACTCAGGATTGTCGATTAATGAAGATCATGGATGCTGTTTAGAATGGACTTCGGACAGATTTTACAATCAAATAGGATGGTACCTTGATGTATGGTAACCGCGTATGTGTTCCAGAAGTAGCAAATCTTAAAGATCAGATAATAGAAGAAGCCCATTGTTCAGCTTATGCCATGCATTCAGGAAGCACCAAAATGTATTAAACCATCAAACAAAGCTATTGGTGAAATGGCATGAAGAAACAAATAGTTAAGTATGTATCCAGATGGTTGGTATGGCGGTAGATAAAGGCAGAACATCAGGTTTCAGCTGAAAAATTACAGTCACTTTCTATTTTTGAGTGAAAATGGGAACACATCACCATGGACTTTATCTCTGATCTTCCAAAGACAAGAAAGGGTAATGATATGGTGTAGGTGATTATTAACAAATTGACCAAATCAGCCCACTTCCTTCCTATTAACATGACTTTTGTACTAGACAAATTGGCAAAGTTGTATGTTGATGAGATTGTTAGCAGGCATGGAGTTTCTATTTCAATTGTATCTAATAGGAATTTTTGATTTACATCCTCATTTTAGCCAGGTTTACAAAAAGCATTGGATACTAGATTGAATTTCAATACTGCATTTCATCCACAGACTGATGGACAATCAGAAAGTACTATTCAAACTCTAGAAGATATGTTGCGGGAATATTTTATGGAGTAATTATTAAGCAGTTGGGATGAACACTTATCACTGATAGAATTTACCTACAATAATAGCTATCATTCCAGTATTAGTATGGCACCGTATGAGGCTCTATATGATAGAAAGTGCAAAACTCCAGTGTATTGGGATGAAGGGAAAAGAAAACTCCTAGGGTCAGAAATAGTGTAAATGACAGCTAATACTCCTAGGATCAGAAATAGTGTAAATGATAGCTGATCATATCAGATTGGTTAGGAAAAGATTGAAGGCAGCACAAGACAGACAGAAAAGCTATGCAGATCCAAAACACAGAGATGTAATTTTTAGTATAGATGATAAAGTGTTTCTTAAAATCTCTCCATAGAGGAATATCTTACGGTTTGGGAAGCAAAGAAAGTTGAGTCCAAGATACATCGGACCATATGAGATCATAGAAAGGGTTGGACCAGTGGCGTATCGGTTGGCACTACCCCTAAAACTCTCTCAAATTCACAATATGTTCCACATCTCCATGTTACAAAAGTATGTTCCAGACCTATCACATATTTTGCAGCCCAGAGTAGTTGAATTAAAGGAGGATTTATCCTATACAGAAGAGGCAGTGCAGATTGTGAATAGAGAGGAGAAATAATTGCATTTTCGAGTAATACCACTTGTAAAAGTTCTTTGATAAATCATCACAACATGGAAGAAGCAACATGGGAAAGGAAGGATGAAATGAAAAGCAGATATCTACATGTATTTTAGACTAGAGGTAACAGAATTTTGGGACAAAATTCTTTAAAAAGGGGAGAAGAAATGTAACACCTCGAATTGAGACTGTGGTGGCTTAGGAATTTGCATATACATGAGCATTCATATTGGTATGTGGCACAGCATGTCATTCATGATACACTTAAGCATTTATATACTAATTAGTTAGTAGTAACAAAGACTAAATCTAGTCATTAATTAAGAAGAAAATGATCGAAGAATGATTGAAAAATGATTGAAGAATTGAATCAATATTAGTGGTTGAAACAGGGGTCAAGTCGACTCAACTCTCAGTGGAGTCGGCTCGATGATGAAAAAATAGTTAAACAAGATTTAAATTTTTGGATGTTTAGATTTCAATTTAAAAAGATATGTGGAGAATTGACTGAGCAGCTTCGCTCCATAAATAAAGGACTAAAAATTCTCTTAGCACCACATCAATAGATCCATAATTGAGTGGTTTTCTATGAGGTTGACATCTAATAAATTAAACCTTAGTTTATTTCCATTCCAAAGCTTAGTCACCAATCCTTTTTGCTACTGATTTTGTCCCTTAATGAAATAGAAATGTTAGAAAGAAAATAGAGCTAGAAAAGGAGAAAATTCTTGATCAAAATTTGAAGAAAATTTAGCTAGGAACAGAAGTTTTATTGAAAATTGATTGGAAAGAGAATAATTTGCTGTTAGGAGAAAAGAAAAAAATCTTTAGGGATAGCAGCAGGGATTTGATCATCTGAGGTAAAGATTTTGATTCCTAGACTGAGTTTATACTAAACCTTGAATGATTTTTACCTAATAAGAAGTTTAGATGATCAGAACTATGAGATTTCTGGACTAAAATTCAGAAAGTAAAGAGCTGCTGCTAATGTTCTTAAAATTGATCTGAATTATTTCAATGAAAGGGATAGAAATTATGTTAGCTGAACTAGGAATAAATCATGAAGGAGAGATATGAATTGAATTGCTAGAATTCTAAAGTTATATTGAAAATTAGCTAACCCTAAATAAAACAAACAACATAAAACCAAAGTGAAAGATTGGAAAGGCTAGAAACTAAACATATAAAGCAAAGTATGCATTCTCATCTTCATGAACCAGGTAGTATTGTAATTGATAAGGGTATGTCCACTTCTTATAGGTGAGGAAGAGAGCTCAAAGGGGGTTTTGGATCAATCAAGCACCAAGGTGGTGCAGTAGCTATCTAGAGGTGAGTGAATTCAATCCAACTTTAGTATTTTCATTGTATTTTTCATATGAAAAAGGTTCATTTTGAAAAGAAAGTTAGTCTTCTATGATTCTACAGCTGATATACACGTATGCTAGCATGGAAACAGAAATGATTTTCTTGACAGCTTATGTATATCACTTATGTATGTATATGTATATATGAATGAGAATGGCATGGCATTTATGATCTGAAATATGTTGAAATAACTGACTAGCATTTGAGTTTTATTGAGCATATTTTTCAGCAGGCTACCCATAAGAATGATCAACATATGGGTGTGCTTGAGTACCGACGGTATCTCCTTACGAAATATTATATCCGTGGGGGCTCAGCAGTATCAGACGCACTGTTCGACTACCATAGTTGGGGTGCACTATGGTATAATCGACGGTAGTCCAGCGGCACCTCCTTGCGATCCAGTATGCCCAATGAGGTCCAATTTTGTGAGATGCACCATATCAACTGTCTACGATAGGGGTACACAGTGGAGTAGTCGACGATAGTCCAGCAGTTTTTTTGTTTTGATAATCATTTGCACCATTTATTCTTGCTTAGCATGTAAAGTTTTAAAAGCTTATCAATTATTTATGATACATGTATCATGAGTATTACAGCCAATCTTCCTGTTTCTTCACTATTCGATGGATTTCTCACTCACTAGGACTGGTGTCTCATTATGTGCTTTTTTTTCTTTTCTTTTGATAGGTTTAAGGCATTCTAGTTCAACATAGCAGTTGCATCTTCAGTATTTATTTTTAGCAGAGATTAGTCATGTCAGCTTGTGGGAGGAGTATACACTTTGGTCAGGTCGGCTTGGGGAAGGGTATCTTTTTCCTTAACCATACTAGTTAGTGTAAGGAACTCATTTTGGAGGATCTTCATTTTGAGATGTTGTACTCTATGTTGGATTATATTTTGGGCTGAGTTTGTATAGGCTAAAAGAAAGTAATATTGGAACGTATTGTGAACTTGATGTAAAGTTATGGATATTAAATGAATACCGAGTGCTATTCTTCAACTATGTCAAAGGAATTGAAACTTGGCTTTAACTTGATATTGTGTGATTGTTGAATAATTTGAGTATAATATTTATGCTTATGTATAGCAAGTTGAATATTTACACTGAATTATGATGGATTGTAGTAAACAATCAAAGTTTAATAGTGTCTTGTGAACCGCAGCACAAGATACTACCAAAACTCTGCCCAGATGCCACATTCTTATCCGAACTAGGGAGGGGTGTGACATATATACATGAATAGAAAACTTACAAAAATACATATAATTTTAAATATTCGTAAAGTCATACATGCAAAAGAAATAATTACATGAGTACAATGTAAATAGCAATTGTATAAGAGTATACATACAATTATATATAAAAAATATGCTTAAAAAAATCATTTATTAGGGTATACATATAAATAGTAAATTTATGAGTGTATGCATACTAAAAAAAAAAAAGTATGTTATAAAGGTATATACATAAATAGTAAACTTGCAAGGATACATGCAATTTTTAAGATTTGTGAATGTATACATGCAAAAGAAAATAATAAATTTATATATATACATATATGTGTGTGTGTGTGTGTGTGTGTGTGTGTGTGTGTGTGTGTGTGTATAAATATGTGTGTGTGTGTATATATATATATATGTATATATATATATATATATGTATGTATATATATGTATGTATATGTGTATGTATGTATGTGTGTGTGCGCGCGTGTTAGATATTTATAAGATTATATATTTAAAATACTTTTTGTTAAGCTTTTGTTAATGTGAGCATGATTTAATTCAATTGAGGCCCCAATGAACCTACTGCAAGGAACCTTCAGCCTGATAGAAGCTAGCTCGCTTTGTTTGAGCTTGTTTGGCTACCAAGCCGATCTTGGACATCAAGTGGTGCTTGATTAGGCTCATGAACCCTTAGCCTTTAATTTTAGCACTATAATCCATTAAGAAATTTATATCAAGAAGTTCTGAATAGAAATCTCAATTTATTTTCAGAAGCACTTTTTATTATGAGGAGGTTTTTGTTCATTATAAGCTTATTGCTGCCAACCATGCTACAAAGTTTGGGAGTGCTAATGTATATGGAAATAGAAGAGCCACAAACCAAGGTTTAAAAGTTCATTAGAGAGAGAGAGAGAGAGAGAGAGAGAGAGAGAGAGATTAGCTTCAAATGGGTCAAGTTGGTCTAAAGTTATATGGCATAACATTAATTGCACCGATTTGCCAGCCCTTCATCTACGGCTAAATGTCCCTGCGTGCATGCCCCGCTCATTTCTTCACAGATAGGCATGTTTTGCTCATCGTAGAAAGAAATAGCAACTGTCATTCGCTTCTGATTATTTCTTTTTCTTTTTGCCATCTCCTCCTTAAATTTTCTAATTTCAGATGGAAGGTGGGAGTGCCATCTTCGGGGATTTTTTTTTTTTTTTGAAAAGTTCAGGGGGAAGTAAGGGACTTCCCCCAGAGGTTTATCGAATTATACCATGTTCTTTTACTTGGTAGATGGTGGGACACCACCTACATGAGAAGGAGAAGTTACGAGCATTAGATAACCCAGAAGCATTAGATAACCCAGCTTTGCATGGGGGCGTCAAGTCTATGAGAGAGCGGGATGAGGAATAGGAATTCCCGTGAGCAGGGAGCGGTTCAAAACACAGGAGAGGGAGAGCTCCAAAGTTGACCGAGGCTCTAAAGACAGCTTTCATGCTCAGCGGCGAGGCTAGCAGCTGTCTTTCTCAGGGAAGTTGGGCAACCAGAAAGTGGATATGAGGGCTGGAGACAATCGAAACCCAACAGCAGAAAGTGAGGATTGTTTGTCGTGCCACTCCAGGGGGACATGGTAGCTTCAAAACGAAAAATCCTGCCGTTTCGTTCTTTCCAGAGGCACCAGACAGATGTAGTGATTAAACATTCAAAAGCCGATTGGTGGTTTTTAATGGGTTGAAGATGTCTCCATGAATCCCATAAGGCAGAGAATGAGGTAGGAAGCGCTGGAACATTGAAGGTGGATAGGATAATTGCCCAGAATTCTCGTGAGAAGTCACATTGAAGGAAAAGGTGATCCAGTGTTTCCCCATGAGCATCACAAAGTGGAAACTTTCCGACTAAGTTGAGACCTCTCTTAATGAGGTTTTCAGCCATCAAATTCTGTCATAATAGTAGAACCAGGAAAAGAGTTTAGCCTTTTCGAGGATGGGGAGTTTCCAAATGACTTTGCCTATGCAGGAGATAACTCTTCCATGCATGAAGAAATCATAGCAAAGTTTGACTCTGAATGTGCCGCTGGCACTCCACTTCCAGATCCAAACATCATGGTCAGAGGAAAGGGTAAAGGTTCTGAGGAGTATGGCAATGTTCTCAAGTTCCACCCTTGCCTGGGGGCTCAGGGAGAGTCGAAAGTTCAATTCATAATCGTTCTGCAAAAGAAAGTCACTTACGGAGATATTTTGCTTTCGAACGAAGTAGGAAAGGTTAGGAAAGGAGAGTTTGAGTTCTGTCTCCCCTAACCAAGTGTGATGCCAGAAAAGAATCTGAATACCACACCCTACCTTTGGACGAAAGCACTGTGTGAAGAGGAGGTAGAGTTTCAAAAGGTTTCTCCAGACAGGGGAAGCGATCCTCAGCAGGCACTTCGATGGTTCATAAGAGGGGCGTCTTGCATAGTAGCTTGCCTTGATTAGAATATACCATTGCTTGTGTTGGTTGTTGAAGTATCTCCACCACCATTTGAGAAGAAGAGCTTGGTTTAGAGTGAAAAGATTCTTGATGCCTAAACCTCCGAATTCTTTGGGTCTGCATACAAGGTTCCAATTTAGAATATGTCTGATATTGCTTTGAGTATGTGAGCTGTCCCATATGAAGTTCTGACATAGTCGATTGATCTCCTGGATGATTGTTTG